>NC_051846.1:36592565-36603741 GCF_002237135.1 Teleopsis dalmanni
AAAATGTAGGCTGTGGGGAAAGTTACAAGTAAGTTTTTTTATGTGTAAATAATTTAATAAAAGTTTTTTTTCATTTTTATTAAAAATAGGCATTTAATTTAATAATTGAAAATTTATTCAGAAGTAGTCAAATAAATAATATGCTTTAATATAGAATTATGAAGTTTGTTAATACTTATATGCTACAGCTACTATTACTATTTTAATATTTTAACTTTTTTTGAACAAAATTATTTTGAAATAATATTGTAAAATTAATTTATTTTATTTATTAAAAACATAGACATAAAAAGAAATTATATATTCGAAATAAAAAAGTACTAGAAGTGAATACATATACGACTCTTAGAATAAGATAATATTTTAAATTAAAATATTAATGTACATTTATAAAATGTTTAACTTTTAAGCATTATAGAATAAATAGATTAAGTAAAATACGATGTACGAAACTTTTACAGGAGATATTTAGAAAAAAATTTTAATTTATTGAAATTTGTAAACGATGGGAGAGAGGAATGAATGCAAACTAACATTGTTGTCCTTATGACCAGGGACCTAGAGTTGTTTTAGCTTTTGAGTGTGCATCGAAAGCAGAAGTTCTGACTTAAGGTTGTTATGATAATTTAATGTGGATCAAGGATGGGTTATCGTGACACTCTATGAATTTCATACTCGAAAGAAACTTTGTTCACCGAGGCTTCTGATTTCATACAAATATAAGAGTAATAAGAGCATAAATTCAAAATCCATAATTCCATTTATTAATTTATTTGAAATACCTAATTTGCTTGTAAAAGAGACTAGAAATACTGTACATTCATTGAAGAATTATTTTATTATAATTGTTTATAAAATGCAGATTATATATATATATTAAATAGAATATTAAAATGCTATTGATTATTCACTTTTAGTATAATTTATTTATGGTATAACTTATAGTATAATTTTAGTATACTTTTCTGCAAAATAACAAAGCTTTATATTTTTATATTATTTGATATTTAACTAAACTTTGTTTTTTATAATAGACACAAGGATTGGGTACAGCTTTAAAAATTCTTTACTCAGACAAATTGAATCAAGCAACAGAAAGTGGTTTATGGAATAAACCACATATAGAAGCAGATCCCATCTTCAGGCTAAGACGATCGGAAATAGTTGCCCTGTTTAATGCAATTGGAAGGTAATATACATATGTTGTATTTTTTACACATAAGAAATAAAATATTTATAATATTTTCTTTGTTATATTGCAGACTCTCAACAAGTATCTTTGAAATGGACAATTTTAGGAAATTGTTAAGATAGCAGAAACATCCTGAGTTTTAATATAAATACTTCTACTTAATTTATGTCACTGTAATTATGTCATTTATTTTGATTATCGTAAAACGTGCGTGTGAGTTTTGTATGCAGTTTATTTTATTTGGTATTAGAACCAATGGTACCGCTTGGAAGCTCAACATCTATCAATAGGTTAGCTAAAATTAGATTAATGCATGTGTATATATATGCGTCTGTGTATGTATATTTTTTACTTATTTATATATTTATTTATTCATAATGCTCACTTTATATATTTTTTATGTGCAATAGTTTTTTCTTTTGAGATTATACATTATTATGGAAAATATTTTTGAAAAACTTTAATGCAATGATTGAACGAGTATTAATAAAAATTAATTGCAAAAACTTACGAAATTATAAATTTAATACGAATTGTTACTTAATAACTAATAAAATTTAATGTTTTAAAGAACATTCATAAAAGTGAAAAAGCTTGTACAAATTTATTCAAGATATTCGTGTATCTGGTGTGTATTAAAATATCTTGGCTTCACTCCTGTCGAATATATCCAAGCAGTAGATAAATTACTTCAGTACTAGCTGATATAAGGAAGCGAAATGCCAGTTTAATTAGTTGTAGCCGTGTTCTTGGTTTGGAGAAGTCTTTGTCTTTTCGTCGTTTTTTGAAAATAGAAAATAAGACTATTTAGGACTTCAGCAGCGGTGATATGATATTTAAAGCGTAATTTTCAATAGAATAGAATGCTGTTAACCAGTTTACTTGAGAAATGTTTTTACTTATGGCGTAAATTATCAATATTTTCATCCATTCATGGAAAATAAATCAAACTCTCAACTTTTTTTGTCTCCAAAATAATTGGTAAGTTTTAATATATTTCTTCCTTCTAAGTAACAAATATTATTTTTTGGTATAAATATCGAAATTATTAGGTTGCTGCTAAAGTTTATTTGGAAGTTAAAAGAATACTCAAAAATGATCGGGAAAGTCATTTAACAACTTTTAATAAAAAACCAAAATTAGGAAGAAATGGGTTCAATATTAAATAATTCCTTCCAGATCAACCCTGAATTACAATCTATGCGTGTAATTGGTATTATTAACATAGGAAACATTCAAAATCTTCAACTGACATATGTTTCCTTAGTAACATAACAATTATCAAAAAAAAAAAATTTTTTGTTTACTGTTTATGTCATTTAAACAAAACGTTATTTGCTATAAGAAGTAAAACGTCTTCATATTAATCTAAATATTTTCTGCAAAAGAGGACAATTTGGAGTCATTATAATATATTTTAATTCGTTGCCTTCTTGTGATAATTGTTTTAATTCGATATGGTTATTTTAAAAGTTAAACGTGGTGATGAACACCTTTTTCTATATGAAGCATGTATTACTACTGAGGCCGCATCAATTATAGGTGATATAACTGCCATTTATAATGGGCGTTTAAAAATATATCGTGTGTGCATGGAAATCGAAGAGTTAAGTGAGCACGGTCCGATGATACCAAATGAAATGATGGGTTTGACTGATGAGCAAATTGTTGAGCTAAAATTGGAAGATATATGGGCTGAAAAGTGTGTTCCTTCTGGTGGATTTTTATTTAATAAAGATCCAATGGGCCGTCGTAATGGACGTCAGCCAAATGAAAAAATGCAAGAAGTTTTAATGAATGCCGTAAAAGATGCAAAAGAACTTGTTGATAAGGTTTCTAAAACAACAAATTATATTTGTTTAACATTAAACAAGATGAAATAAAATATTTTCTTTTTGTATATAAATTTTAGAAATTAGTGCTGGCTTCGAAACCACTTACATTGAAAATTGTATCTGAGGCTTTAAATATATTGCGTGGTGCTGTTACTATTGTTTATCCAATGAAATTACCACCGAATGATATTATTCGAATGGAATTTAGTAACACTGAAGATCTCAGCGGAACACAAGCTTCAAAGGAAGTTATTGAGCCGTCGAAGGCTCAGTTGTGGTTTGCCGGACGACAAGTTTTGCCCGACAAGAAGTTAAGTGATTATATGGGTACTAATGATAAAACTAAGGTTAGTTTTTATATAAAAAATTGTTTTACTTATATGCTGTATATATAGTTCCTAATAATATTATTCTTACTATAGTATAGTATATATAGTATTATATATTGTATTTATTACTATAAAAATATAGTATATATAGTTCATAATAATATATGGATTTATATACATATATACTAATATGAATTTATTTTTTAACTTAATACAAAAAAAGTTAGTAATAATTTACCTAAACTTATCAAAACCTAGGTTGTTGTTAAACTTAACTCAATTGGTGAAGGTCCTCCAGGACGTGAACCGGTTCTTACCGAAGATATTCGCCGTAGAATGATGGCTGATGCTTATCGCAGACAAGAAGAACTCAAGGTAAGTGAAAGAAACATATATTAATGAGTTAAATAAATTATTAACTGAAAAATTTTACTGAAATATTTCTGTAAATTTTGTCCGTAATTTTTTAAACACCTTAATGGAATATCTAATAACCATTGCATCTTAGAAATGAAAAATATCGCATTTTTATCTAATGCATCTACATGATTTTTACATGATGATTTATACATGATTTTTTCATTGTAAAATTTACTAATCTATCTTAAATTGAGAATAGGGGGAGGTTTTGGTACAATTTTTATTTGGCTTCTTGTTAGTCAACTATAAAAATGGGGCTCATTTTACGATGTGAATTTTTTTTTGACATCTTGAGAATGATCTGCCTTTATGCTAAAGACTAAATGTCTTTGTCTTTCAATTCCAAAATTTGCTTGTGATGCTTGTAGTACCTACGTATAGGTATTGTTAATCGGGTTTTTTTTATATCAAATGTTCCTTACGTTGTTCATCACTTCAATTTCTCGTATATAATTCAAGTAACTTTTAGAGGTACTATAAACAATTTTTATTTGAAATTGAATTTTATTGAACCAAATGTTTTGAAATAATTAAATTCATTGAATTTATTTTGATATAGCCTTCTGCCATCAACGCGTCACATACTCCGGTGATATTAAGATGTTCCATCTTAAGCTTTCTTGAGTACATCAATATTGACACTTTTTATTACTGATTTTGATCTGTAAAATGTCAGATCCCATAATGAGTTGAGCGAATTTGCACATGGTGACTTTGGAAGTATTAATTAATCAAAATGAGGAGTGATCAGTGCATGCTTTGTGTGGCAATATAAAGTTTTTTTACAAAGTTTTAGATATTCACATTAGCACTGATTTTACGGTTCATAAAAGCAACTTAAAACGACCATTGTATAACACATCTGATCCGCCATCACAAACAGTGATATTTAAGTTCTCTAGATCATTTGACTTAATAAAGTTTCATATGAGCTTTTTGTTAAATTAATTTAATCATTGGTCTATTAACGAATAGCTAAATTGGGAAGTTTTTTACGATTTGATATAAACGATATGCGTTTAAAAAGAAGTGATCAATTCTTCAGAATTGATCGCGTTCCTTGCAACGCAAGAGTGGTTGTATGGTAAGTTTTTGAAGCTGTGGGTTTCATTTTGACTATTTGTTCCATTGTGAGAACTGCTTCCACTTGTCTGTCTATAGAATCCTTATTTGGCGGAGTATGAATGCAGTTTTGACATTAGTTCAAAAGTTAAGCAGTTTGAACTGCTTGCAGTTTAATTATGGCACTCAGTACTTGTCCTACTGGCAGTTTAATTTGGGCTCCTGGTGTTTCTCCTCACTACATTTTTTAGAACGCATTCTAATCATGGAATTTTCTAACATTAAATAATACTTATTTTTAAAATAAAATAATGTATTTTTTTTTTGTAGAATAAATTTAATAAATATTTTCATTAAGTAAATGTATAAAATACATTAAATTACTAAAACATTTTCGTTTTTAAAGATAATAAACTATAACAGCGAAAATCTATATATTTACGATAACTAAGAAATGATTCATTAATAGAATTTTTTGCCAGATTGATTTTATTCTATTTTTAATTAAATAAAATAAACTTAAATCATTTGCTAGTTTTATATATAAATATATTAACATTTATACTAAATATATAAAACATTTTAATGTGCGTAATATTAATAAAATAATCAAATAAAAGTAATATTTATTTTTAAAAATAAATTTGCATAATTAAGAGTACCATACAAAATTTTTTTTTTTATAAATATTTTTCTTTCTCTATACATTCAAAATCAATCTGGTGAAAGTAGGTGGTTTAGTATATTTTATATAATATTTTTTCTATTAAAATTGCTAAATAAAAACAATAGCTTAGCAATTTCTTTATATATTCATATATACATCGAGTTGATTTACTTAGACAGTTCATATATATATAACCTCTGAAATTTGTATAGATATAGTGATTGTAGTTTTATAGTTTTCGATGAGATTTATTACTACAAATGCATTAGTATTCCTTATTTTTTTTTTTAGTTTTCAGTTTAATTGCCTTTGCTACTAGTTGTGATGTGTCAAGCATTTTTTTATATTTATTAAATAAATGGCATTTTTTGTATAGTACAACAATAAACACTTTAGTATATTCCTTTAACATTATTATTTAAAAAAAAAAGTATTTCTTAAATTGTTGGGTTTTTTAATGTTAGGTAACGTTAAAGGCACGTTTAAAGATGCATTTAAATGTCTTTTAAGTATTCTACATTACAGTATGCAAATGCACTTGACCTAAAGTCATAGAATATATTTGTAGTTTTATATTATTTTTTTATATTATATTATTTTAAAATAATAACACTCGACTCCACAGTTTAAATTCTACAGGATTCAGTTTCTAACACTTGTAGTACAAAAAGTATATATGGATAATTAAGCCAATACATTTTTCCAAAGATCACTGTTGTTAAATATTTGGTGGGCAATTCAATTTTTGAATTTGAAATTTTCTATTCAAAATAGATTTCTAGTCATCAGACATACAATTTTTAATTATAATTTTTTTTATATATATATACTGTGAAAAGGCTATGATAAAAATAATTATTATTCATAATTAAAAATAATTTAATTATTTTTTAAATGTTATTTAAAATCAAATTATTTTTATTTTTTAGTATTATTATTTAAAAAGTAAATAATAAATATATCAAATGACTAAGATTACGTATTATGTTAAAAATATGTGAAAGAAATACAATAAAAATAAAAATAAAAAATATGTTAAAGACAAATGTTCCAACCAGTGGCATATTAGGTTTCAATATGTACAGTACAGTATTGAGTTTCAAAGTTTCCCTACTATTTTTTGGATCACTAAATATAAGACAAAGTTGATCTTCTTCGATGTCTTTTATAAAAACTTTAAATTAGTACTTAATCCCTTCTTTACATGAATCTCTGATATGCCCCTGTTATTAACTCTGGAGACTTAAAATATATCAATTTTAAAAGAAGCCATTTTCGTTTATGCTGCTCCTTTTACTTTTTCGTCAGTAATTATTTATTTTTCATCAAATTTTAAACTTAGAATTTTTATTAGAACTTAGAATGAATTTTGTATGTTTAATTTTTTTTTAAATTGGTCATTGGTTATTACCATGTTATATTGTTAGCAATATAAATTCTCTTTTTAAAAAATAATGTATTAATTTTTACAATTAAAAAAAAAATAACTGTTAATATATATGTTTTAATTAAACAAATGATTTAAAATAATAAAATAATTTATAATTAATTGTTTCTATCACCAAAACTTTTTAATAATAATTTTGTTTTTAAAACGGGCTAATTGCTTAATTATCAAAATTATTATTATAAAATAATTTATTAAATTTCAATGACACTTCGACATTAAGCTTTTGCAGCTCACAAACTTTGGCGGTATTAAAAAATTAAAAAAAATTATTTAATAATAAAATTAATTTAATTTAATAAAAATGATTATAAAAACTATAATTTAATTTTTTTTTTATTTTCACATAAGTTTTAACAAATTTAAAGTTTAATAATTTATTAATAATAATTATTTATTAATAAATAATAATTTATTAACTTATCATTCCATTTTTTTACTATTCCCAATAAATGCTACTATACTTCGGCTGTATTTACGGGTTTCAAAATAAATCTCAATATTAATAATTCAGTTTAATTTTTTAAAATTACAACTAAAAATTAATTAAAAATTTTTTAAATATTATTTTAAATATGTCACAGTGCAGTTACATTCCATCGTTTTACAAATTAGAAAAAGCAATTTACTTGCTGAAAATAAAAATTTATTCAGACAAAACACATCACGATTTTTGTTAAAGTATCTGCAAACATTTCTTAAATATTTTCTATTATATTTATGTTTTATTGCTATTAAGTTAAAATATATGTAAATCTATATATATATATTAGTTTTTCAAATAAATACATATGTTTTCTATTTGTAAATTCCTCATTTTCAGTGTTTTAAGTTATTTTGGTACTGCAAAAATTACACATAAAAATATTTAATTTACAATTTACACATTAACATTCAATAAATCCATTTGATATTCGTTATATGATAAATAATTAAATTTAAGCTTATGCGTTACTTCACATGCGTCTATATTTGATTACTCAAATTGGTCGAAAACTTCGTTTTTAAGACTTTTAGTTAATTTATTTAAGTATATAAGTTAAGATATAAAGTTTAAATAGCGATTTAGATTTAAATTTAAATAAATTTGTTATTTTGAAACAATTTTAAATAAATTTACATATATATATTTTTTTTTTTTTGGTTTTAATAAGGCATTCATTGTGTTTTGTGGTGTTATCAGTTATAAATGCAAAGATAACTACAATACGATTTAATTATATTGATATTTATGCTGGATGATTTAAAATTTCGTATATTTTTAATGATTTAATATAGATTCTTATATATTTTATATTTATATATATGAAAGTGAATGATAAATTTATATATAAATATTAGTTTGTTCGTATATTTAAAATATTACTAAAGGCTTTTCTGGAGTGTCACATTTAGCAGCTTTTTCTTCATCGACTGTTCTTTCACTGATAACCGTCGATTCATCTGCAGGACTCAGCGGTATTAAAGATTTTGTGCTTCCAATCATTTCGTGCGAATCATGATGTGTATCTTCGTGGTACTTTATTAAAATACAAAAATTCTTGTTATTATCTTTATGTGTGAAAAGTATGTGTATTTATGGTCTATTATTTTCTATATGATTGTTTTAATATCAGTAAGTTTAGCTGTTAGCTAATATTATAAAACAGCACTTCAAATAACGTAAACTGTACAATTATTTTACGTTGAAAATTTTTTTGTAGTCAATTAACAACGTAAAAATAAAAATAAAAATAAGAAACTTTCTGTTTAATGCTAGTCTAACGTCAATCAATTTCCTATTAGTGCCAATTATGTGTATATTTATAATTCAATTATAACTCATCTCCCTTTTTGGTATTGCTATTTGATATGTTAGCAATTCACATCGTTTCTCGCATGTATCCTTAACAATTTGTCACAGCTTCATAGAAGCACGTCATAGCTTTTTATTGATTATTTTACTAATGGTGTCATACTTTACGACACGCTATGTAAATGTTATTCTATGACGTTAAACACAACAAACTACACTTACTATATTGGCGCCAGTTAGGTATCTAAATAGCCATTTATACACACATTTACCAAAAAACATATTTATGCACATCAGTTTGTGCTGTTTATAGAAATATGCATTTAAAAATTTTATTGCACCAAAACAGTTCAATTTAATTTTATATTCTTTATTTCTTAAAACTTACATTGGTGTGTCCTTGTGCCATATCCATTATGTCCTCATCAGTTTCATAACTTTTTTGTGGTTTACGCTTTTTGCGATAAACATCATCCATGTCGGATTCTTCACCAGAACAAACACAACGCATTTTAGCATCATCCCCAACCTTTTAGAGTATTCAAGTTTATTCAATTGAAAAATTAATTTAAATATAATTTAATTTAATAAAATTTATTATAATGTATTGTAATATTATATATCAATTAATATATTATTATTATTATTATTATTATTATTATTGTAATTTTATATAACGACTACATGACCACGTAGACCACTTATGCTTCGATTACTTCTACTCTTATAAGCAGTTTTAGTTGCGGTAAAGCTTGCTCTTATATTTAAGAAGCATGCAGGTAATAATGAAGATTATTTTTAGAGTCCGTCAGTCTCAATAATTCGTAGACTTTTATAGTTAAATGTTTTAATCTAATCTTACAATTTGAAGACTAAATTGTGATTTAGTCTTCAATGTGAAGAGATTTTTTTCTTACATATATTCATGATTCAAACATTACTTCAATTAATTTAATTTTTTGAGATTTTTGTGACACTTCCGACTTCTGTTTCTGGTAGTTCGTCGGGGCCCTCGAAGAATTTGAGTATCTACATACTTAGTGCCCTTCTAAGTGGAACATATAATCTCTGTTATCTGACTCTCTCTGTTAAATTAAAGGATCCATTAATAGCACATAGCTATTTATTTTTGTCAAACTTAGAAAGAAGTTAAGAAATTTCTCTACAATTGCATTTTTATAACTATATCTCAAATAATTATGTAATATCTAAAACTTTTATAAAACTTTCTTTTGCTCCTTTTTTGAATATTAATTTCTTATAAACTTAAGAACATTACTGAAACATTTTTAGTTTATCAGACACCGGGATTAATTGGATTTTCAAGTGATTTTTTTATATTTGAATCAAGAAATACACAAAAATACATTTATTATTACTCATATATGTATATGCTCTATGAAATATTTTAGCAAAGACCGTACGAAATATATTTTAAATTGTTTAACAAAAAGTCAAGGAATTGATATATAAAAAATATAACAAAAAACCCTTTTACAAAAATTTTGAGGTGAATGAAGTTTTTCACAAAAACGATTGTTACTTTTCCAAGGAATTAAATTTTAAACCCTCATAGCTTCAACAACAACAACAAATTAAATAATTTTTACAAATATGTCACATAACTTATTTGAATAAACTATTTTTAAGATGACTTTTTACGTGAATTTTTCTTTCACATCCTGTATTTATCTTACAAATATATTTACACCATTGAGGGATTTATCTAAACTTCTGAATAGCTTCTAGTAAACCATCTACTACCAAATAGAAATCTTAACAGTCTCATTTGTTAATTTGTACACTGGAATGTCAAATTTTCAAAGTAGAAACTTTCCAAGAAGTTTTTGGAGAGAGCTGGACAGTGAATATTTGGTTTTTCCATGCCGTCACCCTGACTGTTTTTAAAGAAGGTGCCAACATTTAGTTGACGATATGTTATAAATAACTTAAGGAAAATTATGATTTTCATGGTGCGAACGTATTCTATTCAACAGTGACATAAATTACTATGAGTACTTTAAATATTCACTTCTTTAAAAACTTCTTGATTAATAAAAGAGTTACTCTCACCTTGACTGATTTTGTTATAATACACAATGTAATGGATGAAATTACAAATAACACAATCGGTACTATAAGTGATACCAACAATTCTCGATAAACCTTATCCAAGTCATAACGAGCAACCACAAAGTCAACTGCAGCGTCCTGTAATAATTAAAAAAATCCAACACATTAACATTTCCTAACTACTTCCAATGCAGATTAAAAATTTAATACTTTATTATAATAGCATTGGTAGCGTGATTGTGCCGTATTGTTGTCACCATCATTGCCATAGCGTGCAACAAACTCCTTACATTCGCCACGCAATGTATTTACGCAACCTTCCAGATTGATGAACAATTTTTTCTCCTTGTAAATAG
>NC_051846.1:36603841-36611978 GCF_002237135.1 Teleopsis dalmanni
TCTCATGCGGCAAGAACTGTTCTATCTCAATTGAGATTAGGATATAGCCATGTGCTTAAGAGTTACTTGTCAAGTTTTAACGCGTCCATTCCTAATGTGTACCCAAACTGCAGCTCCACGCCCCATAACGTCGTCCATCTGTTTTCTTGCCTAAACGCACACCCTAATTTAAGTCCAATTGACCTTTAGATTTCTTCGGCTAGATCCTGGTTAGTTTCAAATTATACCCCCCTCTCCCTTCCTTCATTCCCTGTACCACAACCGCACCTATCACTCCTTTACCCATGTATTCGTCTTGTAATCCTTTCATGTTATCTGCTTTCAGGTCCCGACGGGTTACAACAACAACAACATGAACCTTTAGGAGCGTTCCAAAGAAAAACATTTTATAAGATCTATGGTGTTGATAATGAGTATCGAATTTGTTAGAATAATAAACGCTATTTCATATTCGAAGTACACCATTTTGACAACGGATTTTAGTGAAGCCTGTTATTTTGAGTTACTACTTCCTCTACGCTACCTGATTATAAACTTTACATTTCTAGATATCGAGGTCTTAAATTGTGAATTTTATACATTGATTATACACACACGCCTTCTAGCGTCAACTGGTATATGAAATTATGAACATTATTACCCAAAATGGAGAGAAGCAAATGACAAGTGGTGCCTTTATTTGTTATAGATGATTTCCATGTTAAAATATCTAACTGAAAATTCCGATATCCTGAAAACTAAGTTATATTAACATATTTAGTGAAAAAAAAGCTCAAATCGTATGTCTTTACTAAAATCTGTTTTTTAAGCCTTTTTAGAAAATCGGAATCATTCCAATATAATAAAATTTATAAACTAAATCGCGACATATACATAGTTTGGATAGAAATGCTCTGACTAAATAGGTTTTAAATTGGTACATGTTAGCGTAAGCTTTCTCATATATTCTGTCTTTGCCCAGTTCATGCACTGGGGCGACTCAACACTTTAAGAGCTCCTTTTCCTGAGGATTTTAATCAATTACAAGATCTCCCAATAAACAGCATTCAGAGTTTTGTCAAAGATGATTATAAACTCAATAGGCCTAAGTGAATTCCCTAGAGATCGTCGGTATAACCTAACTTAACCTAGTGTAAACTTTCATATTTTGTCCTTCTAAGAGTTTTAAAAAAGTAATATTAGTAAAGATGTTGCTGTTTACATCATTTTCTCAAATTATAAGCCTAATCTGATATAAATTTAGATACCGAACTGCAATTGGCTTTGTTTTTATGTTCACAAAAATGAACGGGTTCAAATTTTGATTTGATTAAATTATTTATTAAAAATCTGTGTTAGTTGCCAGATTATTAATTATTTTATTTTTAATAATTGTGAAAATATAACAAATATAATAAAATGTCAAGCGAAGATGTATATGCTCCCTACTTAAAACATATCTACTATACTCATATATTAGACAGAGTGTCAGGAAAGACAAAATTCAGTAAGAGGTACACATTTCATTAAATATTTAACAATTAAACTATAAACAATAATATTATAATGATAATATACTAGAATGACAAATTTAGAAATAAAATTCATTATTTCTCTTTAATTAAGTTACTCGACAAACTTTCGTTATACAGGTTCAACAAAATAAATATATTTACAATACATTAAAATAATTGTATATAAAAATATAATTGTAAATAGTAAGCATTTTTACTGTATAAAATATTTGTCATATAAACCAAAACTGAGTTATATGATATACAAAACCTTTCTGTTAATATATGCTGTAAATAAATTTATATTCTGTTAAAAATGTTTAGAATCTAAAATAAGTTTCTCGTTATAAGACTTAATCATTATCTTAAGAATAACTTAAAAATAATTTTTCACTGAGTCATATCCTTTTCGTAAGGAGCTGTAAGATTTGATTAAATGGTCTTGTTTTGATTACTCAAGGTTTTTAAATAAGATTGTGATGCATTTGTATTAATATGAATACTAACTATTCAGACAAATACAGTATAATATTTCAAATGAAACGCATCATACGAAGACTATTTTGGAATATAAACAAGGTTAGTGAGTTGTACGCAAGTTAGGTTTTTCCCCAAAATATTTGTAAATCAAAGCGATATGTTAAATTGTGTATGTGAACAGAATGAAAAATTAATATTGTTGTATTACAGTTGATGTGTAATTGAGTGCTTAAATATAGATATATAAAAAGCAACAAGTTAAGATATTAATTTTTTATGTAATAATAATGGTTTCTTATATAAATTATATTTTAAATTTAGGCTGCAAAAATCTCTAACTATGGAAAGAATATTGCAGTTACAAAAAATCATTGTATGGTGTGATAGAACCATACTTTTTGGAAATAACGAAAGTTTGACACAATCCGTCAATTTTAATAGCTATATCTACGTGATTACTCATTTTGTTTCTGTAGCCTATAATTAATGATTCTTACATTTTCGAGACTTTAAAAATGATCAGCCAGCAAGTTATGGCCGATGTTCTACCAGTTATGTGCGGATAAGTCATCAAATGGATTTAGTTAGATGTGCCATAGTTTCCATATGAATAATACACATCATATTAAAAAGCAAATTAACAATATATTGAAATAAATATTTAATTAAAATTTAAGTAATTATCAACGTTTACTTTCAGGACCATAAAATGAATAACACGTTATTTAAAATCAATGGGTTTATATAGAATGAACTCCTATTTAGATAGTTAGAATATGAATCGATTTTGAATCGGTTTATTACACTTTTTTAGTATTTTTACGGATTTAATGAGAACTGCTTGTATGTTAGAATATGAGTGGAATCATTACGCAATAAGCTCCGATTTATCACTTATATTGTATGTTAAATTTTTTAGAAAATAGTCAGCTACAATATCTAAAAGTTATGGGGTAAACAAGAGATAGTGTATAACATTTATGAGTTAAAATTAATTTAGGAAGGAACAAGGAATATTTAACACAGTTTTATGACTTCTATTTTGGTTATAACTTAGTAAAATAATTGTATGTATTATATATTGTGTTTGTATTACGTCTTGGATGAATGCGTACTTGGGCTGAACAAGTAAATGATGTACAAATTTATTGATATAAATATAATAGTTTATAAAGTTTTGTTACGTTTCTTTTAGTAAAAGAACTTTATATAGAGGTTTTTGAAAAGTAATGAACTACAACAACAAAAGTTATTATTAATATTATTTAATTAATTGAATTTTTGGCTGATCATATAGCTATTTCGAGTATTGCCAAATATATCATCAGTTTTCTTAGAAATATTTCTTATTCATAAATAATTTTTTGAGACTGCAAGTACCAGGAATCGAACTCGTGCCCTGCCAAATTTTAAGCTCAGAGTCAGCGCACCTTAACCAACTGACCCTAAAGCCCCCGTACTTGACTTTTATGTTTGCACATTTTTTTGGAGTTTTGTTGATTTGCTCTTAAAGTTTAATCAAAAAATTCACATGTTGTGTTTATGTATGTATTTAAAAGAATTTTTAAAGAAATATGCTTTGTCCGTAATTTTTTTTAGGAATAACCCTTGGAATATATATGTCGAATACTAATATTGGAAAGTATACGCAAACAGGTGAGTAAGTGAATTTATGTTTTTAATACGCGTATGTATATTTTTTACATATTTAATATATATGATATGTGATATATTGCCTTTACTGCGGTATGATATTCCGAGTAAAAAATTTTATGCTTTTTGTTGTTTTCATAACGATATTTATAAGTCTGTGATAAATAAGTTTCTGAATTTTATATTAACTATAAAATTTGGCTTGCTAACTACGAAATCGAAAGATTGCAATCATTTATCAATCGATGACTGCGCAACATATTAGGCATATGGTGGCCTAGAACGATTTCAAATTAAGATAAGAAGAAAATAAGAAGAAGGAAGTATAGTTGGATTGGACACACACTGAGTTAGCCTTATGAATATATCGCCCATAGTCCCCCAGGGGACTAGGTGTAGAGGCAGACCAGCAATGACCTGGAGACGAACAGTTCAGCAGAAGATGGGGAAATCGCTAAACGAGTTAAGAGCAATAGCACAAAATATAAACAAGTGGAAAACTTTTGTAGGATCCTTAAGCTCCTAATGGAGTATTGCAATAATAATAATATTAATTAGTATTGAACCACTCAATCCCTATTACTCTTTCAGTTCATGAATGTAGGCAGTTTACAGCATTTTAATATATAAAATTATTTTATTTGTGCTTAGAATGCAGTTGAGGAGAAAAATATAGTATAAACTTTATTTGAACGGTTTTTTTGCCATCATATGAGAGTTTAACGTGTAACTTAATATGCATTTCTGATGTGTGTAGCTCCAAAAATGAGAGAACAGTATTAAAAATAAACATCTCAAACAACTTCAAATACTAAAATCTGCTGTTCCACTTGAATAACAATGAGTTTTACAACAACAATAACGTGTGAATTATTTTATAATATTTAAAGTGACTTAACTCAGTAAAAATATATAAAATGTACAAAAAACTAATGTACATTGCAATCAAAGAAATCTAGAAAAAAAATTATTTTACGAATATGTTTAATGGCAAAATATTGGTAATGTGATATAAAAAACATATATAATAAAATTTTAGCAGTAAACTCACAAACACAATTAAAATTAGAATTATCTAACTTGAAGTTAATTAATATACTCAAATTATTTAATGTTTTAATTATTTTTATATAAATAGAATATATATACATATGTAAATATACTATCAATAAATTTATAAAAATAACAGTTAGTCAATCTTAGTTTCATTTCGATATTCAAATCAACTACTGTTCGTGTTTGGATGATCACTTATTGATGTTTACATTAAAAACTAAATATCAGTTTGTGATTTTCATCGTGTAAATTAAGTTTATCCAAAAGTATTTATATTTACAAAATAATTAATAGCTCTTTCTATTTAATTTTTTTTACTTTCTTCGTAATTAAAAAAAAAGTTCACTGAAGTCGGAAAAATATTTAATTTAATTTTTTTTAATAATATGATATTTTAATGTCATTTTAATGTAATATTTGTGATGCATATTATTTACTATATACATTATAATTACACTACTTACACATGTGACAAATGTGTAAATAAATTCGTAAGCAGATCCGGTTGTGTGTAAAATTCCATCTATAGGAAGTTTCAAAATATTACTATGTATAAATAATAAATTTAAAAATGAAAATAATGATTTGCTAAAAAGTACCATGTAAAATTAGAATTCAGTACTTTTTAAGTAATATTGTAATTGTTCTGTAAAACTATGAAGTAAATTTGTTGCTATAAAAAAATAGAAACGTTATTTTAAAATTAATATAAAATTAATTCTCCAGAACAATGTTAGGTCAATTTTAATTCTATGTAAATTTTAATTTTTATTCCATTTTGTAGTATATTTTTTTTCTCTTAAATATACACTATAATTAATTATAAGTTCCTAAACAAATGCTCAACGGTTAATACATTTTTAAATTAAATTTAAAACCTGTAGTAGTTAATAATGAAACGAGTTTTGAGCCAGAATATATTAAAATAATTTGAACCACATATTCAAAATGAAATGCAAATATTAATGCGAATAAAAAATAATATTTGTAAAATTTAAAAATCATTTTAAGGTTCTTAATAAATGCAAAATATTTTTACATATTTTGTATAAAAACTTAAAAAGTTAATATAGATTTTTTATTTAGTTGTTATTAAATAAAAAAAAAACAATGAATCACAAATTCAAAGTAAGGACACCAAAGGTTCTCAGCTCTTATCTATTATAGATTAGTGAAGTTGTTTGAATGAAAATATATCGTAATATATATTTTAATTTATTCATAATTTAATTTAATTTATAATTTTTTATATTATATTTATGGTATAAACACGTTTTGTCATCGCTTCTAATTTGATAGGCATGAGTTCTAAGCCTAGCACTTGCAGTCCAAAAACAAATAATATACGGACTATATACTAATTAAAAATTCGATTTTTTCCTAAGACCATTGATGATAAGTACTTGGCAATATTCGAAACAGCGTTGTATGGTCAGCCCAACTTCAATAAAATTAAATAAATTTTTGTGTGTGTCCATTCTTTCTTTCTTTGCTATTAGAAAACCCTCTATATTTAGGGTGTCCTTAAATGTATGTTAATATAATAATATCATAATATCATATATCATTTATATAATGCTAAGCTTAATATTTTTTTTTCTCAAATAGTCAAAATAATTATATTCCTTGAAAGTCATAATATATATAAATATATATAATATAAATTTGCCATACTCCATGCTCCATTTAAAGGGACAATATGATTACTATCGCTCTCTTATATAAAAATCAATTATAAAATTTTAACTAATGGGCAAGAAATAATCATTTCAGCTGGTGTTAATTTTGACATGTATTTTATCGGACCTTGTGAATACTCTAGCTGTTACTTTCTAAAATAAAAACAACTTTTTAGATTTATTTTATTTAGTATCGAATAGGTAAATATTTCTGTTTAAAATCTTTAATATAATTTTAAAAGTATTTTAATATCCCTAAACACGTTTAAATGAAAGACTACTGCGTTATTGATATGAATTCAATTTAGTAGTGCTTAATTCCATTACCCCGTAAACTCACTTTATTTATAAGGTACGTTTAATATCTGACATAATTATTTTAGTGAATGTTGTTGAGAATTTTTGAGTGATGTTTGCTAGCACTTTCATAAAATTGTTTTTAAATGTTCTTGTGCTTTTACTTGGAATGTTATTTTTTTTAAATTTTCACAATATATTTCGATTATTTAAAATAAAGGGATTTATTGTATGCTATTTATATAATTTAATAGCTCAATGTGTTTACAGTATTTGTTAACAATAAGTTGTTGAAATAAATTGACAACTTATGTCACTTATGACATAATGACTATGAGAATCGGTCATTGATTTTGCAAATAATTTATATTTGAAGTTTCTAAATACTGACATAGTTCGGCAAGATAGTGAACTTACCACTTTGTCGGAGCCTGAAATGTGTTCTGGCTTAGTTACTTCAGCATCTTTTAGTTTTTATCGTGGTGCGTTAAATCATCTATTATTATTACATAACTACATTTCAAATTTCTATATTTTATGTGAATGAAGTTGTTCTCATTCTGAATTTTCTACGCTTAAGGATGTATATTCCGTTATTATATATTTTATTTATATAATACTATTTTAATACGATTTAATACGATTTTCTTTGCTTGTTTTTTGTACATTATTTATATTGATTACACTAGCAAAATCTATACACATTGGCTATCTAGTACACAATTTTTACTAAACGATGGATTAAATAAACGATGGTTAACAACAAATAGATGTTAAGTTGTTGTTGTCGGTTTTTATGTAAAAATTTCCAGCTTTCTCGAAAACTAAGCTCTGTTGACATAAAGCGTAGTGAGAAAAATAAATAAAGCAGCTGTCTCTATTAAAATCTATTTCCAATCTGTGTCCAAAAAATCGCAATTATGCCCTATCATATAACTTATTATCAGTTAATTGTTATAGTTTAGTGACAAATTTGCACTCTATTATTTTGAACTAATTTCTGAAATTATACACTAATTTTTTTACGTTTGAGAGTATCTAACACTTGTACTAGTTATTCCAGCGTATATATTTTTTAATTATATTGAAAAATAAAATATAATTGTATTAATTTTAATTATTAAATAGTATTTAACAAATGACTATTTGTTTTTAAAAAAAACTCGTTTATTTTTAACTACGTATTTATTAATTATCATTGCTTTCTTTACATTACTTGTAAGGTAAGATAAATTATGTTTGATATCTTTACCTTACATATTACTAAAGTATTTTGAATATATAAAATTCAAATGAAATAATATTTAATTATAGATAATTACTAAGTGGTGTGATCCCCTCCATTTCTTATTTTTTGATTTGTTAGCATTTTAGCTAAAGAAATTTATATTTACAGAATAACTGACTAAAATCATTTTATGTTATGTATAAGTACTACTAATAAATAACATACATATAAAAAAGTTCTTAGTCAAAATC
>NC_051846.1:36612078-36617973 GCF_002237135.1 Teleopsis dalmanni
AGCGACTAGTCCGTCACATGAATTTGCATGCAGATTTATGCCGATCCGTTTCCAGTTTTGCATTAACATGCACAACATGGTCACCCAAGTAATTTTCATTTTCAGCACTTTACTTTGAAAAATCATGCACACAAATTTGTTGTTATTTATTAAGCTTCAAGTTGACTTTTTGATAGTTTTAAATTTTCAAATGAAAAACTGTTTTTTCCAACTGAAGTGAGTCGCCTCTGAAGTCGCCTCACAGAGTCGTGCGTTCGCAAAATCTTGAAATGGCGGTGTCGCATTTGACGTACTAAACACGCATTTTAGTTTAATTTATCGATGCGAATGAGAATATTGTTTGGTATATTCATTACAAACTCAATTCAATTTGATATTTTTTTGTTTACATTTGAAAATTCGGCTTAATTGCAAGTTTATGTCTTTTCGATAATAGTCAATAATGTCACATAATAAACAAAGCCAATGAAATTATAGCCGGTGTCACTAAACTCATTGCTTTTTATGTTCCCCGTTTTATTAAAAATGTCAACATGACACTTTAAAACATAAAAACACCTTACAATATTGCCATAGCTAGATTATTCTATAGTAAAAATTGTCTTACCATACCATCGCGTTCTACCAAGCCTTCAAAAAATTTAATTGCAGAATGGTTTCAAGTGTCGCTGCAACAATATAAACGCAACATTTTGTTGCAACTGAAAAAAATAACATAGAGTTTTAAAAAAAAACTCATAAACGCTTCCAAAAGTGATTTCAATCTTGCAATAAATTTTCATAGTTTTGCGCAAATGTTGGCAAAACGATTTTATCTTTACGATTATTAAGATTGTATGAGAAAACATTTATTGCAATTTGTACTGTGTACACGCACATAAAAACTTAATAATTCACATTTGTCTTAAACTCATTAATGGAATAAGCAAATAAACTCATATAGACAAGGAAGGAACCTTCGTGTGCCGATGAAAGACACTTAAAGCATATTCCACAATCGCAATGTTAGCGTCAATACTGACCAAAGTTATGCCTAAGTCATCAACTTTGGTGACTTAGCTTGAAAAGTAATCGGATTTTGTAAATAAAACACACAAATTTAAATTTTATTCCAAATTTATTTTATCTCCTTCAAAATATGCTCATTCTGAAGCGATACACATTTGCCAACGCTTAACCCAATCTTCCATGCAATTTTCGTAGGCCCGTAAAGGTATGGCTTTTAGTTCCTTCAGCGAATTCTCTTTTACCGATTCAATCAACTCAAAACGCTTACCACGAAGGGGCAATTTAGTTTCGGGAACAGGAAAAAGTCGCACGGCGCCAGATCTGGCGAATATGGTGCCTAAGCGATGACAGTGGTGCCGTGTTTGGTCAAATAATCGCGTACAACAAGAATTTTCCATAGTAAAAATTGCTAAATGCACTTGAGTTAGTTTCACATTAACAGCTGCTGTAAACAAACTAATTGACAGATGGCGCACAAATTAGTACCATATGTCAAGAAAGGGTGTACCAACATAAAAAAAAAAATTTTGAAAAAGATCCATCACTTAAGGAGTAGTTAACAAACAATAAAATCCGAATACTTTTTGAGCAGAAGGTAAGTCAATAGTAAAACTTACGTCAAAACAGTGAAATCGGTCCTAAGAATTTTGAAAGATGTTGGAAGAAAGAAGATTCAGATTGAATGCACGAACTATTATCATTCAAGATAGGGCGAATAAAGGTTTAGGGTATATAGGGTGTTCTAATAATAAATTTGATAATAATAGGGAGAATGAATATTCCTACGTTTTGTGCTTCTGTTTTTAACACGAAGAATATTACCTGTTTGGCATGTACTCAAAACTTTTTCTAGCCTATTTTACAAAATTTTCTGTGATAATCCACAATTTCTAAAGGTTTTATATACTTATAATGATCAGTCATTTTAAAATAATTTAACATTCATTTTAAAATGAAGTGTTAAAGTTATAAGATTTGCAAGAGAAAAATTTTAAGATGAAATAAAAACAAATCTGTCTTCTGTCATTGCGTCTGTTTTCTTCCGGGTAATGAATGTTGTCTGAATGGCCCACCTTATAACTCACACCAACCATTATTCATTACTAATAATAGATAAGCAAAAATAGCAAATGTTTTATCAAAAATATGTGATAAATGGTCAGGAGCATTTTATTACTCCTAATGTGATAACCTGATTCAATACGAATCATTTATATATTTTGTGGTTATAAACATGTTTCTATAGAATAATATTTTCATGAAATTTGCTTTTTACTTCAATATGACAGTAGTGACTAGTTTTACTTTAACATAAACTGTGGTATTTAATAGACATCTTTCAAACAGTAGTGAACTACAACAACAAAAA
This sequence comes from Teleopsis dalmanni, assembly GCF_002237135.1. NCBI lineage: Eukaryota > Metazoa > Arthropoda > Insecta > Diptera > Diopsidae > Teleopsis > Teleopsis dalmanni. Next base: position 36,614,456 of record NC_051846.1, read on the forward strand.
AAATTATTTTGATATTATTAATTAATTAAATTTTTGGCTAACTATACAGCTGTTTCGAGTATTGGCAAATACTCATCATCAGTGTTCTTGGAATTATTTCTTGTATTTAATTATTCGTACATAATTTTTTGAGAATGCAAGTACCAAGGGTTGAACTTATGCCCAAACAAATTTGAAGCTCAGAGTCGGTGTTCAGTAGCCAACTGACTCAAAGCCGTACTTGACTTGTATGTTTGAACTTAAGTTTTGTAAATTTGCTGTGAATGATTTTCAGGAGTTTTTTTCTCTTTAATGCATGGAACCTAATCTAGAAACGTAGTACGGAGAAAGCTATGCTAAAGTTACTCTACGATTCGCGTCAGCGAGACTGGAGGGCACGAATTCAATACCTAGTACTTGCAGTCTCAAAAAATTATTTGCGAATAATTAAATACGAGAAATAATTCCGAATTCACTGATAATGAGTATTTGGCAATACTTGAAAATTAAATTAATTAAAAAAATATAAAAATAATTTTTGTTGTTGTTGTTCATTACTGTTCGAAACCTCTTAATAATATTTTCATGCGATTAAAAACTAAATATATAACACAAGACCATGCTATGTTGCAGTTATAGTCAGTTTAATATAGGTTCTTTTTGATCACGAAGATGTAAAATCATGTTATAAGTTGGAGAAGTCTGAATTATTTATTTTATACTGTAGTTACTATTTTAACACATTTTTGGTATACTTATATCTAAAAAATAAAATTATTTGTGTAGATATACTAACATTTATAGTAGTTTGCTCCTAAGAGACGCAAACTCTGACATTTATTCAATAGCACGGCATTGACTAATATACCGAGGTACGTAAAGCCCTGTCACGCTGACCAAAATATAATAAAATTTTAATATTTTACTTTCAGCAGGAAAATGTGCATTGAAAATAACAACAATTTCGCATTTGACGATACCCTGCGTATGACGTCCCTAAGAAAATACAAAATATGTTCTCAATTATCTGAAAGTAATTTCTTAATTATGTCAAATCTTTTTGTAATAAATTGAAGTATTTAAATTAACTTTAAATATTTTACTTCAAACTATTGTGAACTAATTTATTAAGTTTTCTATGCCCTCCTAACAAATGTTTTATATTAATATTATACAATTTTCCCACAGTTATTAAAAAGGTTCAAGCTAATAAAATAAACTCGCCCACTAATCTACATTTGCAACTGTCAACTAAGCATAAACTTAAACGCTTTAAATAATTGGAAAAAAACTAATTAAATCAAAATAAAAATTATTTTAAATTTTTTAAATATTTTTAAGCTCACATGACCGTTTTACTTTTTAACAAATTGTTTCAGTTTTTTTCTTTATCCATAAGTGTCACAAATTCGAATGGCGTCAGTTTTTAACACTTCAAAACGGTCACAAATTTTCCGCTTAACTAAATATTCATTAAAATTTCTCACACTTTAAGTTTATGGTATTTTGTTTATGTATTTTTACTCATAAAAATTTTTTTTTTTTCATTTTTAAGCGATATTTCTGTTTTGTATCTTTAACATCCTGGAGCGTTAAAAATGCTGCAGTTAATTTTGCATGAAACTATTTGCCATACTTTTGGCTCGAAACGTCATTTGATGTCGCTACGCTGGCGAGTAAATTGGCCAGTCTAAAACGAAGCGTAAATTTTCTTTCTTAACTTTTTATTCTCGAATATACTTGTATAATATATTTATTTTTGTTTTTTTTTTTATTGCAATTTGTGCCCCTCGGCTTAAATATGTTAATCCATGCGATTGATTCGATCAACAGTCAATGCGATCAACGATCAACGATCACCGATCGAGCAATGCAAATGCAAATGTGTGCACATGCATAAATTAACACCAGCAATCGACGCGACGCCAGCATTTAATGGCAATATCAGCAACCAACAGCAGCCATCAACAACAGAAAGCAACAACATGGAACCTAAACAGACGGACAGCATCAACAAAAATTGCAGCAGTAATAGCAACAGCAACAGCAACAGCAACAGCAGCAGCAGTAGCCTTACAATGTTGCTTGTACAAGTAGCAACAGCACAGATTTTACTAAACTGTTTTAAAAATAATTTAAATAAATTTCCGCAAATCGAAGCCATACTAGCACACACTGGCACATACTGGGACCATTTTGACACGGATCGCAACCAGTGTTGATTTGACACTTCACACCAAATGTCAATGTGTTAAATTTGTTGCTGTTGTTGCGGTTACTGTTGCTGTTGCTATTGCTGTTGCTGTTGCTGTTGGTTTTGCTGTTGCATTTGGAAAGATTTGCTCTCGGATGACTGTCAGTTGGTAATTGAAAAATGAAGAATAAAATCAAAATAGATTTATTTTCAATTTACTTGTCAATAAGATTTTTTATCATTTTATGTTTTGGTCACGCCATTTCAATTACATATAAAAAAGGCAACATTCATTTCTTACCTAAGCTGATTTGTAAATAATTAGTTTCGTTCACATACAAAAATTTCATTTAATCATGAAAAATGCAAAAGTAATTTAAAAACTCGAAAGGAATTCGACAATGCAGAATTCTTTAATAATAATAATAAATTTTTTATTCCAATAATATTCATTGGAGTAACAATTTCTACACTTAGAAAAATAATTTTGTTAAATTGACCAGATTTTAACTAAAGCTCAGGTCAAAATATTCTTATGTTGGTTTTCATATCTTTTTTTAGCACATGAGCTAAAATTTCTCTAACAAAATAATCAGGGCAATTTAAGTAGTATGTGGTTACAGTATATTTTTCTAAGTGTAATTATTTATTTTGCTTTAATTCATTGTAGAACCTTCGTAAATCTCTTAAATCTTAAAAAGCATATTTTTTAATTTCAAGTCATAATATTTCTACATATTTTACTTCTTATGCTACTTCTCTTCGGTAAATGTTTACTCCTCTTCGTCGCCATCTATTATCTTGCAATTTCTAGTTGTTAGCTCTTTTGGCAATATCGACTCCAGTTACGTGATCCAGTTACTATGATTTTCATCCAGTTTCACTTACGGCGAGTAATCGTCACACCAATTGATTTCTGATTCACTATTGTTAAGATCGTTCTTTATTTTTAATATGACTTATTAAGTATATCTGTACAATTTTTTTATAACAACTGTTAATAAAGGATTGGACTTCACGTTAAAATCGAACAAAATAATTTTTGTGTTATATAAAAATACTTCGATCGCCATACGTTATTTAGGGCTTCAAAACATCACTGTTCTTTCTTCTTACACTATTGTTATACTCTGTTATAATTAAACATTTAATTATTATCTTTTAACTGTTATACAATAAATTATTTTAGTACATAAGCTTTTAAGTTACTTATATAGTTCTGCACTAGTTTTAATATTAATAAAGTCAGTCATAATATGAACTCCAAAGCAAGCATGTCATCTTATTAGCGACATAACAACTGTAATCTTTTCTCTATTTAACCATTTAATATGATTACGTTTCC
>NC_051846.1:36618073-36625316 GCF_002237135.1 Teleopsis dalmanni
TGATGATCTTTCAAAACGATATTTTGTAATTTTGGAACGATTTTTAATGATAATGCAGGTTTGGAGGCCCTTCACATATATGACTTATGTTCAAGGAATCAAGGTATATACGAACACTTTTAAACAAATTTGCCTACTTAGAAACCATTACTTTTAAATAAATAGCAGTTTTGTGAAAAAATACAATGCGAATATCCAGTGAATTTCATTAATGATATGTCATTAATGATATGTCGTACACCTGTAAACTAGATGTGAATGCACTCAATGCATGGAATGAACTCCAGGTCATGGAGACTATATATATATAATTATAAATGTATTTATATATATGTGTGTGTATATATATATGTGTATATATCCCATTAGGTCTATCACTTGGAACCTACGTTATATGATATATCTACAAGACGGATTGCTACATTGTATCTTGATAAATTTTATCTCCTGTAAGGTTAAATATTTGAATGGTATCAAAATTTTATATCTGTTAATGAATAAAACAAATTACTTATATCTGATTCTAAGTAAAAAAGACATATTTTAAAAAAGTTATTTAAAAAATAAAGTTTTTATATCGTTATTTTACTACCTAACTAGATAATATATGTATATATATGAAGGACTTTTTGAGGTTTCCTATCATAAAACCGTATGGACCATATTTATACATATACATAATTGCAATAAAATAACAAACATCAAAGTACCAGGGAATAGCACCAAACACCGTCAAAATTTCACAAAGCCAGCACCAAACACAAAAGAAAAACATCAAAAGTGCTAACTTACAACATCAAAAATGGATAAGATGGTATGAACAAATAAACCATCATCATGCTTTGAAATTTTTAAATATATGTATAAACAAAATCAATATTAAAAATTTTTTCTAAACTCAGCTACTTACACTTTAAGTGAAACTAATGAAAATTCTATTATTGTTCATAGTTTTCACTTATTCACTTATTATTAAACTTCACATATAAATTTTTATTCTTCTTCAGAGTAATTCACCCCGCTAACTAGCCGTAACGCCACTCTCTTCAATATCACCCATTCTCCTTAACTCATGCCCTTGCTTTCTGGCATAGAAGAACCTAGTTCACTAGGTATTAAGTCTATCTACTGTCACCTCTTTCCCCTGATTACTGGAATGAAGTTTCCTCAATGCTGTGAAAGTCTTCATAGAGTGGTCATTCATTTCTAAAAGGTGGTTTTAGTGGGTTCAAGTCTTACACTATGAGACTTAAGTAATGCTAATGTTAAAATAAGTCGTATGCGACCCTAGTGGGCAACTAAGAGAAACGGACACTAAGAAAGAGAAGAAGTAAAAATATAAATCACACCTCAAAAGCTTATAGTTTAATTTTGTTTTGAGTTTATTTTAGACTCAAATAATAAGTTTTATTTCTAAATTGTGAAGAAGAGTATTTAAATAAATTTTTTAAACTAATATTTAATATATACTTATAAAATAATATTTTTGATATTAATTAAGATTTTTATTTATTGTTATTAATTTTTTCAAAGGCTTTTAAATATAAACAATACCAAATAGCCTCACATCAGTTTACCAAATTTTAAAAATTAAATTAATTACAACAAAAAAGACTATTCATGTATGAATTCATTGGAATAACCCAATAAATTTAAAGAGCATAAGAACTTAATTATGATATTTCTAGATCATAGACCAATTATGCTATTTTACGTAAATTAAACATAAAAATACTTCTGTTGTTATTGAATTGCCTTCAACTTGGAAGTTCAAATGTTAAACAAACCATTTCGGTTTCATTTCTATTTTTCTAAAAAAAAAAAGATACAAAAATTTCGAACTTGGAAGATTCAATTGACCCTACCGCCAATGATACAAGCATCGAAATGGACTTTTGCTCATTTCATTAAAAAATTTTATTTATCTATGATATATAGTATATACTCATATATTACCGTATAAATATTAACACATATTAACATTCATATAAGTGATGTTTAGGCTATACAAAAAGATAATTATTGTATTTATTGGTTGTTGACTATTTTAAAAATTAAAAATAAATAAAAATTAATTTAAAACAAATATTGATATGACATATAATTAATTTTTATTAATTTATGTTATATTCCTAGAAAAAATATTATAGAGTTCTATTATTATGTTGAGGCTAGTTAAGTCGGTGCTTAATTTTTTTGAATACTGATGCGATGAAGTAGTTTTTTTTTGTTGATTGTTAAAAATATCGATGATATTTTTGATATATATATGATAATACCTAATTATATAACTTCTTCTTTCTTCTTCTTTGTTTGATCAAACATGAGTAAGTGTGTAAAACACTCTTAATCAATAGTGTCTGTAACCAATTGGTTGTATGTATGCGGGTGCACCTGAGTTGATGATTCATCACCTTGACTCTATTTTACCTGTGAGCAGTTTAAAGTCACACTAAGAATAACTAAAATTCCCATCTTTATGAAATGATGGATCCGATGTCTTTGTATCTGCCTAAGTTTATCACGTTTCGCTGTGTTTTTAGATTGTTGAATGTTGAGTTATTGTGACTGTCAATTATGTTGAACAGTTTCAGTGCACGATCTTTAATATATTTTTCGACTGAATCGCCTCTAAGATGTCTAAGGAAATCTACTCCTCTTATGTACCACCGTGGGTTAACCAATTTTCTTAAGGCGATATTTTGCCGTCTTTGAAGAATTTTTAATGTGGAATTTGGTGCTTGGCAGAACGCAATACTATCATAGAGTGGCCCTGGTTTTATAATCTGCTTGCATATGTTGATTCTATTCTTTATATTAAGCTTTTTTCTGTTGAAGAGCGAGTTAAAGGAGTGCAATATTTAGGCAGCTTGAATTGTGCCTTCCAGGAATGCTTGTTGTCCAAGGTTATGCCTATGTATTTGACAGTATAGGCCCGTTCTATTTCTTGTTCTTCTACCTTTAGTCAGCAATGGATTAACGAAAAAATTAGTAAAATGTTAGAAAAAATGTTTTTTTAATATCTATACTTTCAAATGATCGAAAAATTACTATATCATGATTAATTATAATTACTGCTCTGAAACCTTTTCAAAGTTGTTACAATCGTATCTTTTATTATATTCTCTGTAATAAGAGCTGCGTTTAGTTTTGTTAATAAGTTATTTAGTTGATTTTTTAGAAGTATACCTTGAAAGCCAGCAGTTATTGGTATAAATAACTTTTACCAATGGATGAATTAAATATCCATTTTTCAATTTTTTATATATTCTTTATATATATATATATATATATATATATATATTATATATGCTTTATATATATTTTTTATATATATGCTTTATATATTCTATATTTTTCTAATATAATTATATTTTCTAAATACTGTCTGTATTTTTACAGACACTTTATTTAATTAGCTGCATAAAAACTATCGATATCGATAACTATGGTTTGACAGCATAAACTTTAAACTTTGTTGGCATTTCTGTTCAATAAGGTTTGGGCAATTTATCATGAATCCTTTAACGCTAGGACAATGTTTCCAAATTGTGGAAATTTATAAGAAAACCGTTTTGAATGTACAAATCCTTGTAATAATGGATAGAAAAGAAAAGGTCAAGATAACATCAGCCAGAGGCATTTATAAAGCTAAAAGTCTACTCAAAGCTTATGTTGGAGATATCGTCGAGTATGTTAAAGAAGGGGCCTTCATGAACTTAAGCCAAGTTTTGTTTAAGCCTGGACATAGACACAGCAGGTATTCTGGTGTCCTTTCTTCGAGAGCTAGTAGACACGCATAACAGGAGATACCACAGGGTAGGCCAAGCCTTGCTCTATGCCGCCCTGTGGTTCAGTGCCCTGTAAAGCCAGATATGCAGAAAACGTACTTTTATATAAAATATTTATTTTTATTTAATTTTTATCATTCCACAAGTGATGTGAATTCCTATCACATTACTTCAAGTGTAATAAAAATTTATTAACAATTTTTAAAATTAATATTCTTATAGTAAAATAATTAAGCAATACTTTCTTTGCACTGAAATTTTATTAACAGAAAAATTAGTAACTAAAAATGACATCACAGCTATTTTCTGAGCTAAAAGCTGCTACAATCGGTGATAATAAAAATAAAAATATTTTTATTGGACAAGTTGCAATTAATACAATTTCAATTATTATTGAGATGTTGTCACTGCAAATTTATCATAATTTCCTATCATTACAAAGTGCAATTGATGCAATTGATTTGATGTAATTTTCTGACAAGTGTGAGAAGCGCTTCGTATGCAACTCCCACTCAACAAATGAGAATTTAATGAATCTAAACGACTGAATGACGTGACTAAAAATTGCTACTTTAAGCGCCACTCAGATATATTTTCAATTGTTTATTTAACTGCAATTATTTAATAAATTTTTTTTTATTCATAAACATGAATGTTGTTTTTATTTTTGAATTCAATCATAGAATATACATAAATTCAATCACAAACCATTACAATGGTACGAAAACCGCGAATACTCGTTTGAAGTCAAGTTTAAGATTATGGATCATGGATGTATCTATATGAATATAGTAAACCATTGTCATCAAAAGAATTCATTCAATATAGCTATAAACATAATCGAAACAAATTAATGAATGAAATGCAACTCAATATTTTTTATGAATTAAATAGTTATATTGTATAGTTCACGTTTACATGAGCTTGTATATAATAATATTTATAGAAAAAAATATTTCTTGAAATATTTCCATATTACCAAGAATTCGTAATTGAAATGTTAAATATCCATATAATATTGAAGAAAAAATTTCTCTGCTATTAGCAGAACTTTTCACTGCTTCTATTTCAATTTTTACCACAATTTGGAGAGTTTATGGGACGATTCACAAAAATTAGATTTAAACACAGCAATACCCCCCAATAATGGGTTCTTGAACATATAGGATTTCAGCAAATTAAGCAAACCATTAAATTTGCTAGAAAATAATCTCTATATTCAACAATAAAACTTCAAGTACTTTTAAAGTACGGTTCAATATAGATGAACCGGAGTATCAATGAGAGGTTAAGATGAGGAGTAGTGCTATAAGGCCAATAAGGAAAAAAGAAAGTCATAGTCTTAAAATTTGAAACAATTTAGATTACTTTTAGGCAACTATATTACCAGAACCGGAGTATAGATAATAAATATTGATAAGGAGTATAAATGACGAGTATTAATGAGGATTGTAATTGAGGAGTATAGAAAATAGTGCTAAAGAACCAATAAAGAGAAAAGGAAGTCATAGTCTTACTTGTTAAAAACAATATAGATTACTTTTAGGCAACTATAATAGTGAAACCGGAGAACTGATGAGTAGTATAGATGAGGAGTATAGAAAATAGTGCTAAAGAACCAATAAGGAAATAAAAGCTCATAGCCTTACATGTTAGAAACAATTTAGATTACTTTCAGACAACTATAACAGCTGAGAATATAAATTACTCTTTCCTTATAAAAAAATAAATTAATAATGATAGCCCGTAACTCAGTTCAATGGCTACTATAAGCTCAATATATATCGTTATAGATTATGATTTGAAGTAATTGAGTCAGCTGCAACAAAATGATGCATTGATATACAAAATACAAAAACATTAGAGATCGTAGTTTATGTCTTCATAGGTAGAAAACGTCTATATTAAGTAATTATATGATACTTTAATCCACTAAAACCAACTTTTAAGATTTGTAAAAATATAAACATTACTTAAACCATAAATATCAGTTATACTGTAAATACTTTTCCGATTGATTGTTTGCAAAAATAAAGAAGTCTGAGAGAATGAAATATATGCATAGAAAGTATTTTTAGATGTTGCCGTCCTCCAAACTAAAAGAACATAATCTATTGTAAGAAGAAAAGGGGTGTTTGAAAAGATATTAAAGAATTCTTATAGAGGTTAGCGTAATACATCTTTCTACCACTGTACTCTATTTATCTCATATTATTGTTATGCATTTTCTTCTATTGTAAAACATTTTCTAGATATTTACATTGTATAAATTCCCATTACTTTTTAAACAGAATATATTATTAGTTCCGATCAAATTAATTTCATATCAAATTGACACAAAACATAAAAAAAATTAATTTTTTACTAATGTTTTTAACAATTACTTTTATAATATAAGTTTATAATGTTACTATTCATGTTATTAAAGACGCACATTCGGTTTTCTATATGTTGTAAATATATTTTAAATAATATATAGAAAACTTCAACAAATGAACTGAAAATTTAAATATTTTGTGTAATTACGATTTAACAACCAACACAGAAAGAAAAACATCTTTTCTGGCACCTCTTAATATCCTGGCTTTGCTTAATCTGAAAAGAAAGAAAAGGATTAATTAGTTCTTATTTTACAACCAACACAAGTGGAATATTTTTATGCTATAAGTTTAGCTGATCTAATAATATAGAGTATATACTACACATAATAGAGAGGATTAATATGCTTACAAGTGATATCGGAAATAGGGACATTTAATAACGGATTATAAAGATTGTCCAGACGTTTGGTAATTTGGCAGTTGTATTCTTATAAGTACTCAATGTAAACATTTACGTTATAGAATACATATACCATACATAGTATCATATTATATTATTATATTATTTAAAAATTATAAGACAATAGTAAAAATATTTATGATGTTCATCACTTTGGTGTAATCATGATAATGGGCTGAAAAAGATTGACTACGGGGTGTGTACCCTTTCCCGTATACTCATAATAAGCGTAATAACACTTTTCAGATCTTTTCTTTTTTTCCTGAAAATGTGGCATATATTTCATCGAAAGAATAGTCATTTTAACACATGTTTGATATATATAATTTATTGTCACCCCTGAATCACCCAAAATGAACACTTGCGAATATCGTCAGATAAAAAGATTAATGACAAAATGTACAGATATCTTAATATTATCAATAATAATACAGTCGAATAAAGAAAAAGAATGATCTGAAAATGTTTTTTAATATATACTATATTATATATATATATATATAATATTATTATATATATATATAATAATATAAATATTATATATATATATTATAATCAAAGAAAAAACATTTTCAGATCATTCTTTTTCTATATATATATATATATATATATATGTATATATGTATAAGAAAGTTTCAAAATTGACTAAAAAAGAAAACATAAAATTAATA
>NC_051846.1:36625416-36631108 GCF_002237135.1 Teleopsis dalmanni
CTTTCTTTAGCTGCGGTACACAAATTGATACAAAATATATACACATATACATATATTACTTCACTATTTATAAGAAAAAATGTTGATATATAAAACTGAAACTTAATCTTTAAACCCACAGAAGTATAAGTAAAATTATTTGTCTTACTTAAATTTATTTTATTAATCATTTAATCATTATTAATGCGTCATGATATTTTGTTCATTTTTATTTTCAAAAATTCTGTTTCATATCTTAAGGTAAATAACAAGTATTTCAATTTTATTACGAACACATTTTATTCATCGAGATATTTTTAACTATATTACAGCAACAGCAAGTATGCATTACCGTTTAAATGTAGTGCAAATAAATTTCTTAATACAATATGTATCTACAAATGTGTTTAAATACATCATTTATAAGAGCCGGTATATTTAGATATTGTAAAAATATAATTACGCCATAATATCTACTCGTTGTGTTAGGTCAATAAAAAAATCTATTTGTTTTGAATGTCAATGAGGCAGATACAGATACAGCGGCGAATCGTAAGTACGCCTGAGACGCCTGAGAGTGGCTGACAAATATTTTTATTTTTTTATCTTGACACATTCCGGTTAAATTGTTTACGAATGCTTTAAGAAAAATTCGTAATAAAAATAATAAAATAAACATAAAACTCAACAATTTAAATTATTGAAATTATGTATCTTTTACAAATCATCACTACAACGGGCAAGTATAAATCGGTTATGAATTAATGACGTCACCCACATTTGCATTTATGGGTGTAGTAGCAATTACGAATATTTTGCTTCAGTTGAATTTCTAGTTTCGTAACTGATATCTTTTGTATGTGCGATATGAAAATATTAAATCATTTTTGTTTCACTATAGAAATATAGTAATTATTTATAAAATGTTTAAATCTTGTTATTTTGCGGTAAAGATGAACTAAGAAATCATCTAGAAGATTTAAATCGAAAAGTATTAGGTGTGTGTGTTGGCAGATATACAATTAAATATTTGGAAAATAGTAATATTTACGAGATACTCATATATCTTCCAGTTATTAAGAATAGTTGTAAATCAGCTAAGCGTGGATTAAAGTGTAATTTAAGCAGTTATGAGAATATTAATATAGTGTCAACTCATACTTCAAAGTGGCAACTCATTCTTCAAAGTAAAAATCATGTTATAGATTTGTCCATCAGAAGACGTTAGCCAATAGGTTAATATATTTAATTCATTAATATATTATTAAATCACAGATTACCTAATCCCTCATTTATAGCATAATTTAAAAATTATATAGACAGTGTGAAAGAAAAAAGAAGAAAAGTGCTATAAACTTCCTTTTGACCAAAAAGCATAGAAAATTTAATAAAAGTTAATATCTATTTTAAAAAATTTATAGTATATTTTTCTTTTTCTTAAATAATGTAAATTGAGTAAACAAGATTACTTTGATTTCTTAGGCATTATAGAAATTCAATATTTCTCTGCAAATACTATTTTAAGATCATCCATTATATTGCCTACAAAAATTTCATTATCACTTTGATTTTGATTTTAAGATATTCATTTTGTCTCTACTAACGCCTGTAGAGTAAGGTTTCTAGTATTTCTATGAATCTAAAAGTCATGATTTTTTAAAGACAACATAAGGAGTTTTCTTATAATGCTTTTATTGATTTGGATTTTTATATATATATAAATATTATATAGTATTTATTTCTATATATTACATAGTGCTAACAATACTCAAAATTCTAATATTTCTATTAATTTTATGTTTTCTTTTTTAGTCAATTTTGAAAGTTTCTTATTATACATTTAATACTTCGGAAAGATAGGTTAACATATATTAAAGAAAGAACATTTTCAGATCATACTTTTTCTTTATTCGACTGTATTATTATTGATAATATTAAGATATCTGTACATTTTGTCATTAATCTTTTTATCTGACGATATTCGCAAGTGTTCATTTTGGGTGATTCAGGGGTGATAATAAATTATATATATCAAACATGTGTTAAAATGACTATTCTTTCGATGAAATATATGCCACATTTTCAGGAAAAAAGAAAAGATCTGGAGAATATTATTACACTTATTATGAGAATACGGGAAAGGATACACACCTCGTAGTTAATCTTTTTCAGCCCATTATCATGATTACACCAAAGTGATGAACATCATAAATATTTTTACTATTATCTTATCATTTTTAAATAATATCATAATATAATATGATACTATATATGGTATATGTATTCTAAACCGTAAATGTTTACATTGAGTACTTATAAGAATACAACTGCCAAATTACCAAACGTCTGGACAATCTTTATAATCCGTTATTAAATGTCCCTGTTTCCGATATCACTTGTAAGCATATTAATCCTCTCTATTATGTGTAGTATATACTCTATACTATTAGATCAACTAAACTTATAGCATAATAATATTCCACTTGTGTTGGTTGTAAAATAAGAACTAATTAATCCTTTTCTTGTTTTTCAGATTAAGCAAAGCCAGGATATTAAGAGGTGCCAGAAAAGATGTTTTTCTTTCTGTGTTGGTTGTTAAATCGTAATTACACAAAATATTTAAATTTTCAGTTAATTTGTTTAAGTTTTCTATATATTATTTAAAATATATTTACAACATATACAAAACCGAATATGCGTCTTTAATAACATGAATAGTAACATTATAAACTTATATTATAAAAGTAATTGTTAAAAACATTAGTAAAAAATTAATTTTTTTTTATTTATTGTGTCAATTTGATATGGCATTAATTTGATCGGTAGTATTAATATATTTTGTTTAAAAAGTAACGGGAATTTATACAATGTAAATATCTAAAAAATGTTTTATAATAGAAGAAAATGTGTAACATTAATATGAGATAAGTAGAGTACAGTGGTTGAAAGATGTATTATGGTAACCTCTATAAGAATTCTATAATAATATCTTTTCAAACACCCCTTTTCTTCTTACAATAGATTATGTTCTCTTAGTTTGGAGGACGGCGACATCTTAAAATACTTTCTATGCACATATTTCATTCTCTCAGACTTCTTCATTTTTGCAAACAATCAATCGGAAAAGGATTTACAGTATGACTGATATTTACGGTTTAAGTAATGTTAACCTTTTTATAAATCCTAAAGATTGGTTGATAAAGATTGGAAGTATCATATAATTACTCAATATAGACGTTTCTTGTCTATGAAGACACAAACTACGAGCTCCAATGTTTTTGAATTTTGTATATCAATGCATCATTTTGTTGCTGCATGTCCTTTGGTGATTCAATTACCTCATATCATAATCTGTAACGATATATTGAACTGAGTTACGGGCCATCGTTCTTAATTTATTCTTCTATAAGCAAAGCCTAGTTTATATTTTTGGCTGTTATAGTTGCTTAAAAGTAATCTAAATTGTTTTTTACATGTAAGGCTATGAGCTTTTATTTCCTTATTGGTTCTTTAGCACTATTTTCTATACTCTTCATCTATACTACTCATCAATTCTCCGGTTTCACTATTATAGTTGCCTAAAAGTAATCTATATTGTTTTTAACAAGTAAGACTATGATTTCCTTTTCTCTTTATTGGTTCTTTAGCACTATTTTCTATATTCCTCAACTACAATCCTCATTAATAGTCGTCATTTACACTCCATATCAATATTTATTATCTATACTCCGGTTCTGGTGTTATAGTTGCCTAAAAGTAATCTAAATTGTTTCAAACATTTAAGACTATGACTTTCTTTTTTCCTTATTGGCCTTATAGCACTACTTTCTATACTCCTAATCTTAACCTCTAATCGATACTCTATATTGAACCGTACTTTAAAAGTAATTGAAGTTTTATTGTTGAATATAGAGATTATTTTCTAGCAAATTTAACGGTTTGCTTAATTTGCTGAATTTCTACATGTTCAAGAACCCATTATTGGGTGGTATTACTGTGTTTAAATCTAATTTTTGGGAATCGTCCCATAAACTCTCCAAATTGTGGTAAAAATTGAAATAGTAGCAGCAGTTCTATTTCTTCTTCTTTATAGTTCTGCTAATAGCAGAGAAATTTTTCCTTCAATATCATAGGGATATTTAACATTTCAATTACGAATTCTTGATAATATGGAAATATTTCAAGAAATATTTTTTCTATTAATATTATTATACACAAGCTCATGTAAACGTGAAGTATACAACATAACTATTTAATTCATAAAAAATATTGAGTTGCATTTCATTCATTAATTTGTTTCGATTATGTTTATAGCTATATTGAATGAATTCTTTTGATGACAATGGTTTACTATATTCATATAGATACATCCATGATCCATAATCTTAAACTTGACTTCAAACGAGTATTCGCGGTTTTCGTACCATTGTAATGGTTTGTGATTGAATTTATGTATATTCTATGATTGAATTCAAAAATAAAAACAACATTCATGTTTATGAATAAAAACACAAATATTTATTAAATAATTGCAGTTAAATAAACAATTGAAAATATATCTGAGTGGCGCTTAAAGTAGCAATTTTTAGTAACGTCATTCAGTCGTTTAGATTCATTAAATTCTCATTTGTTGAGTGGGAGTTGCATACGAAGCGCTTCTCACACTTGTCAGAAAATTACATCAAATCAATTGCATCAATTGCACTTTGTAATGATAGGAAATTATGATAAATTTGCAGTGACAACATCTCAATAATAATTGAAATTGTATTAATTGCAACTTGTCCAATAAAAATATTTTTATTTTTATTATCACCGATTGTAGCAGCTTTTAGCTCAGAAAATAGCTGTGATGTCATTTTTAGTTACTAATTTTTCTGTTAATAAAATTTCAGTGCAAAGAAAGTATTGCTTAATTATTTTACTATAAGAATATTAATTTTAAAAATTGTTAATAAATTTTTATTACACTTGAAGTAATGTGATAGGAATTCACATCACTTGTGGAATGATAAAAATTAAATAAAAATAAATATTTTATATAAAAGTACGTTTTCTGCATATCTGGCTTTACAGGGCACTGAACCACAGGGCGGCATAGAGCAAGGCTTGGCCTACCCTGTGGTATCTCCTGTTATGCGTGTCTACTAGCTCTCGAAGAAAGGACACCAGAATACCTGCTGTGTCTATGTCCAGGCTTAAACAAAACTTGGCTTAAGTTCATGAAGGCCCCTTCTTTAACATACTCGACGATATCTCCAACATAAGCTTTGAGTAGACTTTTAGCTTTATAAATGCCTCTGGCTGATGTTATCTTGACCTTTTCTTTTCTATCCATTATTACAAGGATTTGTACATTCAAAACGGTTTTCTTATAAATTTCCACAATTTGGAAACATTGTCCTAGCGTTAAAGGATTCATGATAAATTGCCCAAACCTTATTGAACAGAAATGCCAACAAAGTTTAAAGTTTATGCTGTCAAACCATAGTTATCGATATCGATAGTTTTTATGCAGCTAATTAAATAAAGTGTCTGTAAAAATACAGACAGTATTTAGAAAATATAATTATATTAGAAAAATATAGAATATATAAAGCATATATATAAAAAATATATATAAAGCATATATAATATATATATATATATATATATATATATATAAAGAATATATAAAAAATTGAAAAATGGTATTAATACATCCATGGTAAAA
>NC_051846.1:36631208-36634559 GCF_002237135.1 Teleopsis dalmanni
GAAAAATTATGATTTTCATAAAACTAACGGACCTATTCTGGTCACTTGACAGATTTGTCAAATTCTTTAATAAAATTTTTGATTTTTATAAAGCAGAAAGCTTTTTGGTATTCTGGACACATCTTGACAAATTTCAAAGCTCAAGTACCTAGTGCTTCTCACCACACTATGGTGTAAAGTGTTTTGTATAGAAAACTGTTCGTAATTGTTCGTAATTGTTCGTAACTGTTCGTAAAAAATGCTTGTAAAGAGCACATATTTTAAGTTGCCAAAAGCATTTTTCATGCATTCAATTAACAATAAAAAATATGCTTGTAAAGAGCGTATATTTTATTTAAGAATATTTGTCATGCATGTAAAAAATGAAAAATGCTTAAAAAGAGCATATTTTTAAAGTTGTCAAATGCATTTGTAGTATTCAACACACCATAATTGATTACGAAACATGTGTCGGCCAAAAAAGTGTTAGTATCACCTTTTAGGTTCATAAGGAATTTGATTTGTAGATTACTTCTAAACCGACAAATCAATAAACTCCATAAAGATACTATAAGGATACATTCTTTAGCTACTAGCTTCGTGAAAATATGATATTTCCAAAAAAATCATTTTCCATCAAGACACTGCACCTGTTCACAAAGCTCTAAAAACCATCCTTAAACATTGAATTAAAGTCCGAATTGTTATAATTACCAGCCCATTCATTAAACTTAGGTCCATCTAAAAAATAATATAAGGAAAATTTTGAGAGTCTGATTAAACAAGACGTTTTGGTGTTTATAATTAAAAAAAATTAAGTTAAGGAAGTGTTTGTGTACTTAAGCGTTCTTTCTAGGTCACTCTAATGTTTTTAGTAAAAACTTCAATAGATTATTTTTTCAATGATCCCTTTTGACTGATTGTGGAAACGAGCATGCAATTTTGCTAATTTAACTGTATCAAATTATTACTTTCAGTTTCTATCAGTTACAACCGCATAAATATTCCAGTACTATATTTTTGTAAAATAAAGGAATTCTTCCATCACTATTTCCATTTAAAAAATAGTGTATGGAAATCTACAGTTAACAATGAATAGATGTAGGCAAATTAACACCGCGTTATCGAATCTCGGCATGGTTACAGGCTTCTCAGGAGGTATGCAGATCTGAGGTCAATTATTGCTTAGTCTGATGAAGTGTTAAACAATAATCCAGGCAAGGCATAAAGAGGGGTTTTGAAGATAGTTCCCAGTTAATACAGAGTTAAAGTGCTCAAGTGCACTGACTCAAATAGCTTTAACATAATAATAAAATATAGCTTATTTCTACAAGCTGATATATTATATTAATATATATTTATTATAAATTATATATTGTTTCAAAATAACATTTTATTTTTAACATTTACATTTCATGCAAAATATATATTATTTTATTATTCAGTAACGACCGAAAAATTTTGAAATAAGCATTTTACTTTTTCAGTTTTATGTACTTTTACTTCATCCCTTAAGGATTTAAAATTATTGATGTATATATTAAAGCAGTGTTAATCATTATGGTCAAAGTTTCCTCACCGATATTTTTAAGTGGATAAATCATCATATCACCGCTTCTTGAACACTTTTCATTAGACCGACAAAATTCATTACTGATGTTATTACCTTTATTGCAGCAGTTTCTATCGTATCTAGTTTAAGGTTGAAATTAATGGTAATATTTTTTAATGATTTCCTAGTGAATAAATAACTGGAGATGAAGCAGATTTTTTGCAGTTAATATCTTTTGTTGTCGAGGTGTTAATAACAGACAATTTCCAGTTTCGAGCACCTGTAGTGGAGTCAATACTTTAGTGATTGGCAAAATTGATCCTGTTATAACGACTTGATATTCAGGATATCTTCCAGTATTTTTCCATGCTACTAAAGTCATATTAGTTGGATATTTACCAGTTTCTAGGCCAGACACCCAAATGAGAAGAAATTTCAGATCGCTATTTTGTTTTATTTCTTCTGACTGCATTATATCACTTAAACGAAGAACTGAGGTCATTATTAGCAGAGGTAAGGAATCGTTATATGTATTATGTCCTAATTCAGTAATTCTTTCCTGCAAAAGAAAGAGCATTCGAACTTTAGGAACATCAACGAAAGCAACACGTACATCAATAAAGAAATTTTTAACATTTCTTGGATACACACGTTCCATTGGTAGATGATTATGATCTACTAGCAAATGCTTTGTAAAATCGGATAAAAATGTCTTGTATATGCAATCAGTATCTGGACAAGAAATCGGGCTACGCCATAAGTTCATTTCGTAGGAAGACATATTATTTGGCATAACACGTTCTTTTACTAATCTAGAAAGAGTGGCAGGATCATTGGATGGATGACTTATAATTCTAAATTGCCATGATGCAGGAGTTTGATCAATGAGATCACTATTCATGAATCTAACAAACGGACCCGCACAAGGATTATAATAAGCCCTTACTGCACGGGATACTAGTTTAGCTATATTCTTATGATCACAATTATTTTCAACATCATGACGAATGTGACATGTCAATTTTTGCTGTCTTATATTTAATTCCTCAATAACTTTTGAATATCTATCGAAAAGATGCTTAGCTTCGATTTTTATTATTTCTTCATCAGTTCGCTTTGTTTCTTCCATATCTGTCCTAACCGTTGCCATTTGGAACATTGGCTTTTTAATAACAGTTATTTCATTAGGTCTGTGTGACTCTTTAATTATTTCATCATCTACAGCATCTTCATTCATTGTTTTTAATATTGCTCCCATACGTTTATCCATAATCTCCTCTGCACATTTCTCGGACTTTGTTGAAATGCAGTGCTCTTCAGTTAATTCATGCAAGACCAGAATTTTTCTTTGATTTATTATTTGTTCTTCTCCCACATTTAAACTTGGAGCCGAGTCTGTGGAAACACTAATGGATCGTTGTTCCCTGAACTTAAAATTATTACACTCTGCTCTGTAACAAATTTTATCTTGAAGTACAGAACTTGCATTTTCTAAATAATTATTTAGACTGTCACTAACATTACAAGCTTCATACTCAGGTATCACAATAGAACTCTGAAAATATTACAAAGAATTAAAAGTGAAAAAGTATATTAGAAATTTCTTACCTCGGTGGAACTAGTATCGTAATTTGTGCTGAGTTTTATATTTTCCATACAGACATCAGACTTGGTTTCCGTTCTACTCGTCATAAACAACAATGTTACATTATCTGACAATGCTTCTTCGATTTTATCAATTTTCTGCACACTATCGACTTTATTGTCCACGGCAGTTATTTTTGCTTCTTTTGATTCGGGATCAGCTGTGGGCTTGGCTG
>NC_051846.1:36634659-36647427 GCF_002237135.1 Teleopsis dalmanni
AATAATAAAAAAAAGATAATTTTAAAATTAATAAAATAATTAAATACAAGAAATAATTCCAAGACCACTGTTGATGGGTATTTGACAATACTCGAAATAGCTGTAGGGTCAGCCAAAAATTCAATTAATTAAAATAATATAAATAGAATTTTTGTTGTTGTAGTTCGCTACTACTCGAAACCTCTCTACCAAATATGTTAGTTTCTATTGAATAAAATAGTGACTTCCGTTATTTACAACTTATATTAAATAATAAAATAAAATTTGGTTAAGTCCTGGTAGGTGGTAGCCATTTTTTAAAGAAAATTATCTTAAAATCAATAAAAAAAAATAAAAAAAATTATAATATTCAAAATTACTATAAAGAGTATTACCTTAAAATTAATAAAATATTAAAAAATATTAATTTAAAAAATAACTATGAAGTGGATGTCTTAAAAAGCTGCGTGAAATATATTAAATCCTGACAAGTGGTAAATATATTTCAGAGTATTATCTTAAAATTAACAAAAAATAAAAAAAAAATAATCTAAAAAATAACTATAAAGTGGGATTTGAAAATTTGCAGATTCTATGTTAATAGAATCAGTTTATAGTTTATATTCTTGATAGAAAACACATATATACAAAGACTTAGTTTTATAGGTCATTAAAAAATAAAAGGGATCTTTTATATTTATTTTAACAGTACTAACAGGAAAATCTTACATCTTTTCGACAAAGTCAATGATAATAACACCATATGCATTCCAAGAAATAGAAACTGATTAAGTCAGAATTGGAATAAAATTTCTCGAAAAAACCTGTCATTTTCGAAATTTGGAAAATTGTTTTATATATTTTCGAAATAGTCAATGATAATAGCACCAAATGTGTTCTAAAACAATTTCAGCCATGACTTTATACTTCATTGTCGAAATTTTCTTCTATAATGCTTCATAACTATCGCAATCTTCCTATATTCGGTTATCTTTTATCATCAATTTAGACATTTAGACATTCTATCCGCGTAAATTTTACAATTTCTGAATTTGTTTTGCAATGAATTTGTATAACATTTTGTTTGCATATTAAAATTTTTGCCGGAGAAATATTCAGAATCATGCCTATTGCTTTCGGGGATCTAACTTTCACAAAAAATATTTTTAAGTGGTAAAAATAATCAAACTTCGCTGTGCTAGAAATTGCACAAAGCCAAGCTCTGCGAAAACTTTTCAAGGTACCATGGTATATTAAGATGAATGATATAGTCAGGAACCTCAAGATTGCTCCGAACAAAAAATACGTAAAGGATAGAGTCCTGAAATTATTTATGAAAAGTGACAGGCTTACCAACATCGCGTTATCGAATCTCGGAATGGTTGCAGGCTCCTCGGGGAGATATACAGATCTGCGGTCAATTATTGCTTAGTCTGATGAAGTGATAAACAATAATCCAGTCAAGGCGGAGAGAGGGATTATGAAGAAACCTCGCACTTCATAAAGAGTGCTCAAGTGCATTGACTCAACTAACCTCAACGTTATATTGTATTATATATAATTTTAAGAATTGAATACATTTTATCAAAATTATTTTATTTTATTTCTACATTTTTATTAAGCTGAGATCTTTATTACATGAAAATTAAAATTATTCTAAGGATCAAAAATATTCAATTAACTTAAATTTATATTGAAAATCCCGCTAAATATATATGGCGGCCGTTGCTTCATAAATTAACTGACATTACAAAAATCAAGTAAAGCTGCCAAAATGTTTACTCTAAAATTAAAACAACAAAAATATACAACACAACTGCCGGGCACTACTACAATAACAATTGCAATTAAAATACACGCTCCCGGCAAAAATGAGGCCGTAAGGACTGTTAAATTAACATTGATGACGAAATAAGCTACCACTTCTCTCCTAGCTGTTAAGAGAATAGGGAGCTTTCATATTTACATGTGTGTTTGTGTGTGTTCGTGAGGGGTTTGAATCAGTGGAAAGCTTTAAATGCTTCAAACTCTTTTATGCATTGGTTTCCTTCTGTGGCAGCAGCCACTATGTGAGTGGAATGAAATTAAATTTTCCTCAGAAATTAGGTTATTACTGAATGTATACCAAGTGCAACGTAAGCCCAACACAGCGCGGATAGTACGTGTGGTGTTCGATACGCAACAACAACGTTTAGTTATGCTTGTCGTACGTAACGTTGGCGTAACGTTGGCCAATACTCGACATTTTTGGGGTAAACGTGATGTTGTTTATTTGCATCAGTAAATTTTTTATTCTGCCTTTGCCTTTGCCTTCCCATGGGTCTCATGTACTCCTACTGAATTATTGAAACGGTTTGCCGTTTTCGGTTTGCCTTCTGCTTGATGTCATATGCTGTGATATTTTACTTTACGCATATCATAAATAATTCATCTTTTATATTATTGACACATATTTAGTGGGTTTCGAGCCTTTAGGGCTTATCGATGGGTTCATAAGTTTTTCTATTCCCGTTAATATGGTATGTGAATGCTAACATTTTTAATTTTTTTTTTTCACTTTTTGCATTGTCAATAAACTATTAAGAGCAGTCAGGATACTTGTTTTTGTGAATACATAAATATGTGTAAAATATTATTTACATTATTTTTTTTTATTTAATTTAAAATAACAACGTCTGTATGTCTTTATATGGATTTGACATTCAATGGTAAATTTTATTTTCACTTGGCATTTTACTGACTTCAGGACGAGTGGGAATTTGAGTGCAGACAGAGTCCTACAAAAAGGGTTAAAACTAAAAATCTATAATCTCATTTAGTAATTATTTTATGTTGCATATATACAGGGTGCTGCTAAACTAACATTTCAAATATTAAAGTACTTAGTTGATCATTATAGACGTGTGTCATTCTTTACTACATCCAGTACCCTCCAACAGCTGAAGATGTGTTCGCCTTCTATTACGTTTTTCAACAGCCTCAATCTAGTACCCTCCACCAGCCAACCCGATTGGTACCGCGCTGTCGCCAGTTAACAATACCGAGTGCCTTTAAATTATTTGTCACCTGACCACCTTCCACTGAAGATGTGTTCGCCTTCTATTACGTTTTTCAACAGCCTCAATCTAGTACCCTCCACCAGCCAACCCGATCGGTAGCTCGCTGTCGGTTGTTGATTGTACCGAATGCCTTTAAATTATTTGTCACCTGACCACCTTCCACTGAAGATGTGTTCACCTTCTATTACATTTTTCAACAGCCTCAATCTGTTGAACTCAACTTATTTACTTACTTAGTTGGTCTGTACAGACAT
Source organism: Teleopsis dalmanni (assembly GCF_002237135.1). Lineage (NCBI taxonomy): Eukaryota > Metazoa > Arthropoda > Insecta > Diptera > Diopsidae > Teleopsis > Teleopsis dalmanni. The sequence continues at coordinate 36,637,952 of NC_051846.1, forward strand.
GAGTCATCTTTGGCAGGGTTTTGTAGCTTCTGTCAGCCAACCCAATTCGTAACTTACTGTCCTTAGTTAGTACTACTAAATGCCTTCAAATCATTCGTCACCTGACTACCTTCTACTGAAGGTATGGACGTCGTTCTCACTGAACCAAACACCTTTGTTCTAGGTGCTGAATCCATCACATTTCCAACCGGAGTACTTCCTTCCATTTGTACGACATGCCAAGACAGCGAAGCCGCTGAATCTTTATACATTTAACTATCAGTGTCATATTATAGCTCGTAAAGTTCATCCTTTCATCTAATTCGTTATACGTTGTCAACGCATAAGGAACCATAATAAATCTTACGAAAGATTTTTTTCTTGGATGCTCTTAGTTTCTTCTCATGGTTTTTATTCAAGCTCCTGCACCCTACAGCAAGACATTCATGATAAGAAACTTTTAGAGCGTGATTTTTAATTGTCGAATCAGAGCTTTATTTCTCAATTCCCTACGTAGTCAGTAGTAACTTCTGTTGGCAAGAGTGATTCTTTGTGAAGTCTCAAAGCTGATGTCATTTTTGACTTTTACAAACTTCAAACTTATACTTATCAACAATGACATTTGTTTCTTGAAGGAAAGCATTTTGTTTTGTCCTCATTTACCACAAGATTCATTAGCATTGCTTATTTTTAAGAATTTCCTGGTAAAAGTCTCACTGACGGCACAGATATTTAGCCAAATAATATCAATATCGTCGGCATATATCAAATATTGTGCCAGTACGGTTTAAATCTGCTGCTCGGACTATCGTTCCCAACATTAGATTAAACAAAATACAAGACAAATAATCACCCTATCAAAAACAGTTTATCTAAATAGCTTTAGTTATATAGGTTAGGTTGTAACAGCCAATTAGAACATTGTGCAACCGTATTATCCGAATAAGTGGACTTTCTAAAAATATATCTTAAAAGGTTTTTTTTTATAAAAAGTTGATTTAAAGGAAAATATTGCTTTCAGAGAGAAAAAATGGATTTTAGATAAAGATATCTTAACCAGGCGAAAATACTTATATATTCCCATAAAAAAAATTGTCAAACTTTGAAATATTTGTTATATGTTTTATATGTAAAATGTATAAATCAACTTAATAAATCAACTTATGCCAATGTAAACGACCAAATCTTAATTTTATTAACATAAGTTGTTTTAGTTGCAGTGGAAACATAATATTAAGTAACTATATGTAAACTATAGTCTTAACTAACTATAGGCATACCCTTTTTCCCAACACCTCTGCTAAGAAATATTATTTACAAGCATAAATTAAATTTCCTGTGGTGTGATTTTTTTTACAACTGTACAATAAAAATCCCAGTTTCTGTGACGTGTTTGCTATTCTTTACTATTGTGGAAAGAGTTCAAGAGTACTTCAACTTGCCCCACTCCCCCATAATTGCTCTACTGTTTTACTTCGCACCCGTTCCTTTCGGTCTTTAACTAAATGCTGAAATGTATTTTTTTTATATTCGTAATCTAATCATTTTCCCGTAATTGCGATTGAGTGTTCGGTTCAGTTCAGTGTGAATGTATTCACTTGTGTATATTTATATATATATATACATATATATAAATATATATAACGGCATTTTAGAATTGTGTTAGTTATTATGATTGCGTTAGCTGTAAAAGTTCCAATTAATTTTTGTTTTGTTTTTTTTGTTTTTCTTTTGTAGAATTTTACACTTTTGTTTTGTACTTCACCCGATGTGTCAGGGATTTTCCTGTGGGCGGAAGTATGTAATTTGTCGCCTCACCTAATCACGTGTGCTTCATTAACAGTTACAAGTGCTTTTCTGTGTGTGAAGTGTCATACCCTTTAGCACATAATTAAGAGCTATTCATGTGTGATATCTGAGTGTGAATGTACAAAGGAATCTATTTTAAGGATATAAAAATATTATTTATTTCGATATGAAATATATTGGTTCAAAATTATTTTAAAATATAACTGTAAATATAGTCATATAAGTATTTTATCTATCAATCTACTAAGCTTGTTTTTTTTTAATTAAAAAGAACAATGCTTTTATTGATATTAAATTATTATAAATATTATTAAAAATATTATTATTAAATATTATCAAATATTATTGATAAAAAAAATAAATAATTATATATAAGAAGACTTAATTCATACTACTAAAACTCCTATCCCCACTCATACACTTCTATCTTCAGGTTGTTTTTCTTTTATTTTGGAGGTTATATTAACCTCTAATAATAACTTGTACAAGTAATAATCTGAAGACGCCAGAACTTGAGAATAAAGTGAGACGGTAATATATCACATACAAAAAGTAAAAGTTTTGGTGGGTTAACAGACTTGTATAAGGTCTTGCATTATCTTTGATGAGGTGGTATAGCATCTTTGAGAAGATGTATAGCATCTTCTTTTGAACAATTAAGGCATTTTTTGTTTAAACAAATAAATTAATTTGTTCGGTTTTTAACAGTAAAGTTTAAGAGAAATGGCGGTAAAAACAATAACCGCCAAATCCACGCAATAACAGTAGATTTTTAAATCTACCAAACAACAACACAAAATAAACCTTTAAAGTGCTTTCAACTGATTCATCTTTTTTACTTCATGATCTCCTGTATTTATGATTGTTGTAGGAAATATATATTTCACCTCTTTATCTTTTACTCAAATAGTACTATATTAGATTATCGATGGCGGGACTTCTCGATCACCGTTGTTTCAAAGTAAACAATGTCAATCCAAGTTCACCTTTTGGGGCGTAAGCTCCATGTTATTCATTACTATAATTGTAATTCGGTATAAACCGGATTTTTTACTTAAAATCCGTATGAAAACGGATTTCAGTAGGCAGCTTTTTAAGCAAATGCTTCTGTCGAACTATATGTCAATATAATTTAATTTTTGAGATATCGGACATTATAGTTAGAAATTTTGACATGACAAATACATTAATACATTGACATTAATCGTATTTTGTATAATAAATGTAAAAACTACAAACTGAACCGGTACGAACCGGTAGCTGAAGAATCAAGCAAATGGAATATGACTTAGAAGGAATGCTCCTCAGAACTTTAAAATTTATAAAAATGTTCGTCAACTTCTAGCACCTAAGCAATACAAGCACCAAAAACAATATATTATTTTATTTTTTATAATATAATTAAATAAGATGTATGTTTTAACCGTTAACTATTTGCTGGTAGTTTTTTGTTTTATTTTGCTTTTCACAAATTAAGTTGTGTTAGTATAAACACTTAATTAGCATAATGTTACTAATTGACCCTCGTTAATTTTGAAGTGTGAACATATTATTATATCAAAAATTTTTTAAATAATATATGGCACATATTTAACGAGACACAGAAGCTTAAGATTGATAAGACTAAAACTTAAAGCGTAAGAAATAAAATTTAAGAGAAACATATATAAGCTAAACTTATCTCATCGAGATTTCAAATAGTGAAAATCATTAAATCAAAGTATATACATAGAAGTGACTGATCACAAATAATAAGTGTTTTCAGCGGCTTTGAAATACAATAAAACAATAAGTTTCTTGCTAAAGTCTCTTATTGATATATTAGCATCAATTTGTCAAATATTATGTTTTTACAATTAAATCACAAAATTGCCTAAAATCACAAAATTTCTTTTTACAACATAATTAATAATATTTAAAAACGTTTATGCGTAAGCCTGTTAGCAACTATTTATTTAAATAATTAACACGCTTATATATGTTTGCACAATATACTTTTTAATCGTACTTTCTTCATTTATTCTTAAAAATTTTTTGTATATGTTTAATCTATAAAAAAGTTATAATCTATACATTTTAAATTAAAAAATTTATTTATCTTAAATTTATTTAAATAATATAATTATTTAGCAAGCTTAAATATGTTTGCACATATATGTGTCATTTTGATATTATTATTTTTTAATCACACAATAATTTTTTTCAGTGTATTGCACTAGTTTCATACACATATGTGCGTACGTGCGTATTAACACATTCCCAATTGTACAATAAATTTTATAAAAATCATTATATATCAAATATAAACAATGGGCAATAAATAATAAATTTCTTTTTATAATGTACTAAAAATTAATTTATATGTCATATTCTAAGCTAAATTAAGCAACAAAATTTAAAGCTTTTCTTATGTGTCAAGACTTGGCAGCACTTTTTTCCAATTCATTTAATTAGATGCGGCGAAATGTTTGGTGTGATAATTATTCAAGAATATTCTTGAATGCAAATGTGTTCTACATAAATCTAGATATATAAAATTATATTCAAATATAAAAGCAATCATTAATAAATAGTTTGTGTATGTTGTTTATATAATTACGTACACACAAATTATTATTTTAATACTTATACGAAGCGAATTGAAGGCATAAGAAATGCAACCCTATGAATAAACGAAAAGGCAAAGCGAATTCATTCCAAAAAACACCGGACGCGAGAGTAGCAGCGGAATTGTGTTATGAATAAATTTAATAAAATTCAGTAATAAAATAAAATTGTAAACAAATAATTTTGTAAAAAAACACAATTATATTTGTTTAATATTGAATGTGATATAAATGTTATACAAAAAATTGTATATTTGAGTTAAGCATTTGTTTCTTAAAAATTATACGCAAAATTTTTACTGATTTTCTTTCGGTGAAAAGCATAAAAGTGCGTGTACAAGTGTGAGCGAGTCGGAATGTATTTGAAAAGGCATATGTAAAAAGGAGTCAAGCATAAAATTGAAGGACGTTTTGTATATTTTTCTCACATTCTTCGTTTTTGTTTTCTTCTTTGGGTTTTTCCACATCAGTTTCTTGTGCGTTTTCAAAGAAATGCATTTTGTTTTTTTGTGAATCAAGTAATCACAAAATTTAATTGTAAATAAACAATATTTTAAAGTTGTAAACAACATAAAATAAATTTTTAATAATAAATCTTTATTTGTGAACTAAAAAATCAATGAAATTGCTCAAACTAATAATAATAAGTGTCATTACAAAGTAAATTGTTGTCAAATATTTTTCTAAGTAAAATTTCTGGCAAATTATCTTAAACTGGATAACGTAATGGGAAGCTCGGATGACAGGGTCTACGCCGCCGAGCGAATAATACAAAAACGCGTTAGAAAGGTAAATTAATGTATATATATTCGAAATATATATTGTATATATATTTGAAGGTGATAAAAAAAATCCTTTAATTGCTTATATCAAATTCAAGGTGATAATGTATATCCTTCAACAACGCAATTTTCAAAAAATAAAAAAAACGAAAAACAACTTATTTTTATCACACCAGCTGCTAACAGCTGCCTCGTGCTGGATGTATTTAACGTCATCTGCTATTGCAGCAATTTCTTCTGGGACGCTGTAATTAATGCAATTATTGAATTCTCATTCAGCTGCCCTCACAGACATCCCAACACACGTATAAAACACTTCAATTGGTTGTCCTTTTGTGCCATAGTTTCTTTCCAATTGAACGCACTCGAATTTGAACATTTGTGGTTTCGTATTGTTGTTGTTGGATTTCAATTATCCTTTGTTTTATCCCTTGATGACTTTTTTTCCTTTTTTGTTTTTGATGTTTTTTTTCGTTTTGTATTTTATTCAATTTGTATTTTTTTTTTTGTTTTGTTTACAATATTTTTGATGAATTAAGAATAGACAGTTAGAACGCGCCAAATATTTTACTCAATGGTGAATTAGTGAAAGAGAAACATTCCTGGGGCGCAAGATGTTTATAAAGGGTTAATGATTATTCACAATTAAATATATATGTTAGGTTACATACCTTAAGTCTATATAGATTATAATATTCACTATTTGAACAACAGGATTTCGTAGTGTTTTTATATATATATATTTTTTTAATAAAACAATAGTTGTTTTTTAAAGAAATCTTTATTTGAATGCAGTGGGCTTCCTTAAAATTATACATTCATGCCTCTAGGCATCAGCACAAATTTTGTATCAAAAAGCCGATTTAACCCTTCATTGCCTTTAAGAATTCATACAATTCGCTTGTAAATGAATTTCTCAAATAAGAAATTTCTAGAACATAGTTTGCTATATATACAAAACATATTGGCTGTAACAAGTTTCCTTCGTAATTAAGGTTAGTTGATCAAATCTCTGGTAAGCGCTACAACAATATCTTTAAAAGTTCGATAATGCTAGGTTAAACCAATTAGCGAGCTAGCTAGGTATGTCAGTGTCCAGGACAAATAGAAAGCAACAACATCTGGGGTAACTTAAGACAAGACAAGGACAAATAGAAAGCAATAACATATGGGGTAACTTAAGACAAGACGTTCTCTCGGATATTGGTAAACCACTTGAAACGGCCAAGCTAGCAATTAAAAAAAAATATCTGAGCTTAAATAAACACACTTGGGTAGATAAATGCTCCTGTCAAATCTCATAATTGATATTATCTGAATTGGATAAAAACACACCAGTTAGCTGCTTCAACTAAATCGTAACATGCTCTGCGCTATGGTACCGGTGCTGACAGGTCACTGTGCACTAGGGAGACATGCTATTAGGCTGGCTTTGCGGATGAGTAGGAAACTACTTCTCATGTGCCAATGTCTACCGTTGACTAGGAGGAGATTTAAAATCTTTGGTGATCGTTTCCTTATCGACCTTATTGTCATTCTAGGAAGTTGGTGAAGTGTGTAGGCTTGTTAGGGTAGTTTACTTTCGCTTAAATGTAGAATCGTGGGTTTTAGCGTGACAATGCTACGTCCGGTCTGCGTATGAATCATGCTGCTGTAGTATCAGCATCTGCCCGTCTAGAATCCGTCTGTACGTAGTATCACAACGTATCCTTTCTTAAGCTTAAGTGAATTTTAAAAACAAACCACCATTCCAAACTAAATTGCTCTCCCTCATATGCGTGTGTACTATAAGCGCTCTTCGCTTCTTATATCTCAATATATTCTCCCAATATTTTGAATCATTTACGGAACTTTTTGATAAAATGAATCACAAATATTTATTATAATCTATAAGATTATATTATATATATCTAATAAGATATGTCTGGAATATTCTAAAGTGGTTCAAGGATTGCCTTTTTCTTTCAAAATATTTAAATCTATTCCCATCAAACAGAAGTACTTTATCTATTATCTCTCTTTTGAAGTATATAAATTTTTAGTTTATTTAGGATTTCAGTAGAATATGACAACAGAATTGTATAACTGATTCTGTAGTTGTAGCCCAGGCATGTGGCTTTCAGTTTTGGACTCTAAACAGCAAGTATGAGAGATCTTTATTCGTCTCTATAGGTGAGTAGCTTCTGGATGTAGATCTCATTCCATCTAGAACCTGGAATTAACATGCAGTAATCCAATCATAATTTTTTCTAAAAGTTTTTGGCACAATATTAGTTATATCAATTCCAAAAAAATATGATATATTAATAGCTTGATGAAACTGACTAGTTTTATAACTATTGAGAAATACGCCATCGCTTGATCGTCTGAAAAGACAAGTGTCCCCGAGACACACAGACTCGTCTAGTTCTAAAATCTTATCGTTACCTTTGGCAATAAAGTATATATACTTATATATGTATAAAAACAATTATTCAATAGTTCGAAACAGATTCTATAATTGCGAACTATAATTTATTTAACACAGAGTAGCAGTAATGGATAATAATAATATTCATAAGGTTTATATATTATATATAGAGAAGCAATTGAACAGATGTCTTCGGACATCTGATAATAATTCCAACGATTGATAATATCATAATGTTAATATCATTTTCGGAATCTATTTTTACTCTACTATCTCTTAATATCCGATTCTATGCATTGAATAATTTCAATCTATAACGCATTTCTTTTTATTTTTATTATTTATTACATATTCATATGTCTAGAAATACTAATAATTACCTTTCTTTCAGGGCGTTGTGGAGTATAGGGTCAAATGGAAGGGTTGGAATCAACGTTATAATACTTGGGAGCCTGAAGTAAATATACTCGATCGGCGCCTAATTGAAATATACGAACAAAGCAATAAATCATCAAATACTCCCTCTAAACGTGGTCCCAAAAAGAAGGAAAAAGAACGTGATCCAGAACCGGAATCTGAAGAAGATGAATACACATTTACCAATGATGATGCGGAACTCATACAACCAACTACATCAGCAGCAGCTACAAGCGCTACAGGCGCAACAAATCATCATCATCATCACCACCATCATCATCATCATCACCATGATAAAGAAAAAGATAAGGAAAAGAAACGAGATCATCACCATCATCATCACTTAAAATCCGAACGTAGCTCAGGACGTCGTTCAGAATCACCACATACGCATGCAGAAACAAAACGACAAAAAGAGCATAGCAATTCCTCGAATTTAGCTTTTATATCTGAAGCCGATACAAATTCTTCTAGCTCAGATGATCAACCTTTAAATCAAAAAGAAATAGCTATAGGTACCAAACGTAAAGCAGAAGTGCTCAAGGAATCAGGTAAAATTGGTGTTACTATAAAAACATCACCTGATGGTCCACCAGCTGTAAAGCATCATTGCTCAGTTGATTCTGCAACGCCAATATCTACACCATTAAAAGCAGAAACTGAACCATTATCACCTGAAACGCCCGCTTCTCGACCGGAACAGGCAACACCATCTGAAAAAACACAACAATATAATGCACAAGATGATGATGATTCATCATCACAAGCTGATAGTCAACCGGAACAGCAAAACATCAATCAAAAAGGTGATAATCTTGGTGAACTTTCATTATCACCACATCATCAGTCACAGCAATTACCATTAATGCCGCTCTCACCAAAAGCTCTACCACCACGTTTTTGGTTACCAACAAAATGTAACATATCCGATAAGGTGGTCATTACAGATGTAACAGTTAATTTGGAAACAGTTACCATCAGAGAATGTAAAACTGAGCGCGGGTTTTTTCGTGAACGTGAGATGAAATCAAGTAGTGATTCTGTGGCATAAATGATCGATAGAAATCGATTGTGACAAGTAAGAGACTTAGGAAAGTAAAGCAGGACTTTTTCCATATGAATACGTATTTATTTTAAATTAATTATATGTTATATATGTTTTTTTTGTTAGTGTATGCGACAAAGTGTTGAATTCTGTATATTTGCTTGAAGTTAGTTTATGTTGTAACAACCAATAAGAAAAGTATTTGTGAGTGAATTAATTCTGTTCACTTCATATGTTTGACTGCTTTCAAGTGCATATAATAAACATTGGACAAAGTATCTGTATACAATCAATGTTTATTTTAATATTTTAAAATTTATCTTATATTCATATGTACGTATATAACACTTAATATAAGTTTACTGATATGTTTTATATTTCCTTGAAAGCATTTTTGCATTTTACCAATAATTTTCTTCTTTCGGAGC
>NC_051846.1:36647527-36651412 GCF_002237135.1 Teleopsis dalmanni
ACAAAAAATGCCACATGTCTTCAATGCCTGAAAGTATGCAGCATTTCTTTACTTATTTTTCATTGTAAATTTTGTCTTTCAGCGGCAACACAGATTTTAGATTTCATGTGCTGTAATGCAAATTAAATTTTAAAAATGTTTTTATTTTTGCCGCTTTTGTTTACTCGAGACCCAGAGCACTGCAACAAAATAGAGAAAGTGCGCCCCTAGCAGATATTTGCAGCAATTGTCGACAGGGGGCACAGATGACACAGCAGTCCCACAAATGTTTAACAATGTATTGCATGTAATGTGTAATGTGTAAATTGTAAATTGTAAATAATTTTATTTATGAATATTTTTCTACATTATAATGTGTTTTAAGATTTGAACTTGTGGTGCTGACAGCTACTTCTAAAAAAATTTACACTTAGGGGCTTTATAAACAGTGTAGATTTTTCTTCTAAAAATGCCACATAAATATGCTTCCTTTTTAAGGATTTTTCTATTATCATACGAACAAGCATAAAAATATTTTCCTACGTAGATGTTTTTCTTCTTATATTTATTTGGATAAGGAGGTGTGCGGTTTTATTATATTTACTTCCTGTTGATTTTGACGTTTACGATTTCCTTACAGAGTACTTATTAGATAACACATTGCTGTGATTACAGATGGCTTCAGCAAAAGAAATTTATGCTGATTACGAATTTTCTTAATATCACGAACAATTCATTAAAATCAGTAATAAATTCACTATTTTTTTTTTTTAATATTAAAATTAAATTTTAATTTTTATTTTAAAAATATTAATATTTTTCGGTGCAAATTAATACTTTTATAGTTAAACTATAAAAATTTTTAATTATTTATTTTGTAATTAATATACAACTAATAAAGGTAGACATTAATTTAAATGTGATTATTCTTATTGCAAGGCTTACTATAGTTAAAATACATCACATATATCACCTTATATCTATATCATCTATCTTATATATATAATTCTTCTGTACGTGTGTTGACAGTGAACTCCTCCTAAACGGCTGAACCGATTTTGATGAAATTTTTTGTGTGCGTTCAAGTGGATTCAAGGAAGGTTTAGATTCACAATTTTGCCTACTGGATAATGTCTTTTTAATTAATTTTTTATTTTTTGGTATCCATATACTTTTATATTAGAAATTTAAAATTTATTCATGCTTACTTTGATTTGTTTAAAAAGTTTAAAATCTCTAAAATGAATCGTAAAACTGCCGTTGCATAGCTTAAGTGCATTTAAATTCCGCATTATAAATCGTTTGGCAACCGATCTATTAAACAATGATATGCAGCGCGAATTTCAGTATAGCTCTGAAGATTTGGTTGAATTTGTTACAAGAAGCGAACAAATCTTAACGCACCAACAAAATGTCATTTATGATCGGGTTTCGAACGCAATTGCGGCAAAAAAAGAAGGCGGCTTTTTTTCTTGGATGCACCAGGAGGAACTGGAAAAGCTTTCTTAATTTCAGTCATTCTTGCAAAGGTTAGAATGCAAGGAAATATCGCTTTAGCACTTGCATCATCTGGAATCGTTGCGACATTGTTAGATGGTAGTAGAACAGCCCATTCGGCTCTAAAGTTGCCACTAAACATACATTCATGTGAAAATGGGGTATGCAATATTAAAAACCATTTAAATATGGCTCAAGTATGTCACATCATTGTTTGGGATGAATGCACAATGTCACATAAATATTCATTGGAAGCATTAAATGAACACTTAAAGATTTAAATGCCAACTATAGACTTTTTGGAGGCGCTTTAATTGAAAATCAATGCTTGCCTAAAATTTTGTGGCGAAGTGTCCATATATTGCGACTTACCGAAAACATGCGTATTGGACTACAGAGCGATTTAGCTGCAGAACTGTTTGCCAAACAATTGCTGGATATTGGTAACGGAAACGTAAGTCTTCATGAAAATACGCACTTTATTAAATTGCCAGAAAATGGTTATAAAATTGTTAATTCGGAAGAGGAGTTAATAGAAAACGTATTTCCTAACATATATCAAAATTATCAGAACCATCAATGGCTTCAAAGTAGAGCGATTCTGGCTGCCAAGAACTTAGATGTCGATGAAATCAATTTCAAAATTCAAGCTAAGCCTTCTGATCTATATATATACGTACAAAATGGCCCAACAAAAATATTGTTCATGATTTAGCTTTAAGTTAACATTATAGCCCATAATAAAACTGTTAATATAATATTAAAAAAAACCTTTTGTCATGTAAAATGTAGTGCTTATAAGGATTTGAAGTAACATGAAAATATTTGTAACATAAGTAATGCATGTGGACTTTTTGTAGTTCAAAAGAAAAAATCAATTCAAAATAATTTTAGCATTAAAATGTTAAAGGTTAAGTTGAATAACAACAAATACTATAACTCAGCTGAGCCAGGAAAATTAATTGCAAGGGGAAACAACGTTCGCCGGGTCAGCTAGTATAATATAATATTTATATAATATATCACCTTATAGAGAAATATTCTCTGTAAGGAGCTTATTAAAATCCGATATGGACTACGAAAATATTGGTTCGCACAAGATTATGTGTGTATAGTATACTTAACATATGTACACCTAAATTGATCGAATGTTCACGCATTTATTTTTTTTATTCCTTGAACTGTGTTGACGACCATACCAGATTTATATTTATATAAAAAATTGATAACGCTGAATCAAGTATTTATATAAACGGTGCTTATTTATTAATCGATTAAAATCAAAATAGTTTGATATTTTGTAAAGCCTTTCTTGCATAGTCTATATATTGATAATACATTAATATTAATATTGTTGTTTTTTTTATTATTTACCATAAAGAATTTATATTAGACTAATTAAATTGTTCTTCTCCACAAAAATCTAAAGTAAAAGATGCAGCATTTAATCGAAAACTCAAGAACAACTTGAGTGATAATGAAAACTAACTGTTATAGTACCCTTCCAAGCAATCAGTTATTCTAAACTGTAATCACAATTGATCGTTTCAATCTGTAAAATGATATTGCCTCAATCTAATTTTGTTTAGTTTTCTTTTATATTTTCATGTAATACTATTACTATTTTGCTTGATAAAACACAAGGTAGTGTCTAATGCAATGTCAGTGATCACTTAGGTTATCCACTATAATAAATTTTAAATTGGATTATGTTAATAATATAATAATTTTATAAAAGTATAGTTGGAAGCTCAGTATATATATTCTTGACAGAAAACAAATTGAAAATTTTGATTTAATGTTAATTCACTTTACCCAACATATTATTAACTATAATAAAAGTTATTGTGCATATTAATATTAATCGAACTCAATTTTGAATTTACTGAGTGTTGCAATTGTAAACAAACATAGAATGCTCCGCCTACACTCTGAGTTTAAAATAAAATCATCCTCGGAGTATTCGAAGTATTGGGGTAATCACGATCACATGTAACGAACTCGGTAACTGAGTGACAAGCGACAACAACAAAATGTATTTCGTGTACATATTTTTTGTTGTTGGCACGGTATAGAATTACCATGTTACTCTTTTACTGATTAAGTTACTTGAGGTCTTAAATTAACCTATAGTAAAAGTGTGACCTAAATGTTGATTTAAAATGGTTTAAGAAACGTGGTAACATTGAAAAATATTAATGGAAATAAGTTTTGTTAATATTATTCGGTTACCGAGTTCTGTAATGAAAATAACAAATTAAGGGTATTTGTCCCTTAATACTCGCATAGGTCCTTCCACAATTTTATAGAGCCTGAATAGAGCCCTGAAATTATTTTCGAAAACTGACAGACTTACTAACACCGCGTTATCAAATCTCAGAATGGTTACAGGCTCCTCAAGGAGGTATG
>NC_051846.1:36651512-36675052 GCF_002237135.1 Teleopsis dalmanni
TCAAAAAATAATAATTAAATTTGATTTTTATTATATTCATCAAAAATAATAATTATTATATGCTTTTTATTTTTTTCGCGCAGAAATAACTCTTAAAATTTGCTTCTTATTTTAAAACGCACAAATAACTGGTATACTTGCGTTATATAATATAAAAAGCAAGAGTATCGCGCAAATTCTGCGCGATATTTTTAAAATGAAAATATAAAATGCAATTTTCATACAAGGTAGTTGTTTTTGCAATTCCATAGAAAATGTTTGAAAAGGTTGGTGTAGGTAAAGATTTAGTTCAGTTTTTTGTTTTTGTATTTTACATACAAATTTGTTCTCCTACAAAATACGAATGTAAATACAAAATATAAATGCAAAATACAAAAACAAAAAAACTGAACTAAATCTTTACCTGCACCAACCTTTTCAAACATTTTCTATGGAATTGCAAAAACTACCTTGTATGAAAATTGCATTTTATATTTTCATTTTAAAAATATCGCGCAGAATTTGCGCGATACTCTTGCTTTTTATATTATATAACGCAAGTATACCAGTTATTTGTGCGTTTTAAAATAAGAAGCAAATTTTAAGAGTTATTGCTGCGCGAAAAAAATAAAAGGCATATAATAATTATTATTTTTTGAATATAATAAAAATCAAATTTAATTATTATTTTTTGAGTTTTATTTTAAAATGCAAATGATAACAGTTATAAGATGATTTTTATTTTTTTTATGATAACTGTTACGGTCCCTGACAGAAAATAGTCGCAGGGGGCTGAATCTGGAGAATATGCCGGATGGAGTAGCAGTTCGTATCCGAATTTGTGGATTTTGGCCATCGTGACTGAACAAGTGTGCACACGTGCATTGTCTTGATGAAACAGCACTTTTATCTTCGCCAAATGCTGCCGTTTTTGCTTCAAACCAACGTCGAATCTGTTTAAAAGCTTTAAATAATATTCACTGGTGATCGTTTTACCTTTCTCGAGGTAATTGATGTGAATGACACCGCTGGTATCCCAAAAAAACTGTGGCCATGACCTTGTTGGCTGACAGACTCTGTTTGGCCTTCTTTGGTCCACGTTCACCCCTAGCAACCCACTGTTTCGATTGTTCCTTGGTCTCTGACGTGTTGTGATGGATCCATAATTCGTCTACAGTAACAAAACGGCGCAAAAATTCGTTCGGGTTACGGCTTAATATCGCGAAACACTCTTTTGAAGTGGTCACACGATTGCGCTTATGGTCGAGTGTGAGCACCCATCCCACGGAGAGTTTTTTCATGTCCAAATATTCAATATTCATGTAAAATATGATGTACCCGTTCAGTTGAGATACCTACAGCATGACCCAACTCACGCACTTTCATTCTTTGCTCATCCAATATCATTTCATGGATTTTATCGGCGATTTCCAGCATGATCACTTCTTTTGGGCGACCTGAACGTTCGGCGTCACTAGTGTTGGTACGACCACAATGGAATTCTGTAAACCACTTCTTCACCATTGAAATTGATGGTGCCGAGTCCCCGTAATATTTATTAAGTCTTTCTTAGTTTCAGTGATGGATTTTTTACATGAAAAGTAATGCTTTATCAGCACATAAAATTCACTTTTTTCCATTTTCGTAAAAATCCACGAGGTTGTCTGCATTGAACGATTACAACTGACGGCAGCACTGTTGCATTTGGAGTAACTGCGAGGGAAATTCAAAAAGTCACTGACTTATCAAACTGCCCTCGTATATGCCTCTATTAACTCAGCTATTTCGAGCAATTCCTTAAAATCAATATTCTTCTTTTCATCCCATAAAAGTAATATTCTGATTTTAAAATAATTTAAGTACTTTTTTTAACTCTACTTCACTAAACTCTAAACCAACGTTTGTATCTAATTAAATTGTATGTTTTAATTGTTCTTAAATTAACTAATTATTAATATATATTTTAGATTACTTTAAGATAATCTAAGATTAGTTTTCAAAAAAATGAACAAATTATCTAATGTAAATAATTATAAACATAATAAACACTCAAAAATAAAATTAATTAATTTATTTTACTAAACTTAAACTCTCTTTTCTTATTCTTTATACATATATTGAATATCTTCATAAATAGTGTCCAGTCACACTGGAATCAATTGCCACGAGAGTGCGAGCAATCACACAAATTACGAATTAGTCATTCAGGTTTGTTAACTACTAGAACTATTTGTACAATATAATTAATTGATTTACAGCGCAGACTTCAACAGAACAGTGGACTGTTATAATATTGGCGTGATATCTCAGGTCACCACCAGGAAAAAGATCTGATTCGTGCTTACAAATACAGTAAGGCGTCTCTTCTGCGCAGAACAGTGCTGACTATGTAGACATGTTTTCTGACGGCTCTCCATAACCAACAATACCAACAATGCCTAAGGATATCGAATATTGGCTCTATTTACAAGCTAATAGAAAATATGCTTTCTAAACCTACTGCGTGAAGATCTGAATTTTAACTGAGCCAAGTAGAATATATACGGAATGGAAGCCATTTGTTGCTAGTGTGGCGCACGAGTCTTTCAACTACAAACGCAATTTTAGCTTGAAGATCTCGTTTGAAAATTGCACTTAAGGCGTGCGCAACAGTGGTACGCTCTCTATCTCTCGGCAAGCATTATCTATATTATTAAGAAGATTATAAATGTAAATATACAAATTAAAATAATAAATTATCTATATTGGTGACCCACGACACAAAGTTCTTTTAAGAACTAAAATTAAAAAGAGGTAATTTAAAAAAGAGATAATTTAAATAAAAGTTGTTTTCACAACTACACTTCTTATTACATCAATCACAATGCTGAACACTGATGGAGCTACACACGAGGCAGAAGGCGATCAAACATTGATAGAGATTCCCGAACAACCTTCACGCGATATCTGCCGATTGGGTGTTAAAACACTGCCATTCATCAGACATGATCCAGACTTGTATTTCATACAAATGGAATCGCAGTTTAGAAACGCCAATATAACAACGGATCAAACCAAATACGATCATGTGGTTTGCAGCCTTGACAGCGCTACGTTAAAAAACATAGCAGATATTGTCAGAAATCCTCCACTGATTGGAAAATATGAAGCGATCAAAAAACGTCTGATCCAGGATTATGCCGATTCAGAAAACCGGAAGCTGCGACGTTTGGTGCAAGAATGCCAGTTAGGCGACTTAAAACCTTCTCAGCTGCTCAGAACAATGCGCAATTTGGCTAGCGGTGAAATGAAGGATGGTGCTATCAAACAACTATGGCTCGATCGACTACCTGAAGCTGTTCGGGCTGTAGTCTCGATTGCAGATGTCGATCTAGACAAGTGTGCACAGCAGGCGGATTTGATGATCGAGATGGGCAACTATCATACAGTTTCGGCAGTGCAAGCAAACAATTCAACTTGTAGCACTCCATTCGATCTTAATTCATTGATTGCAGCAGTCGAAAAGTTGAACAACAGAATAGATGCAATGGAATCGGATGAAATTCATCGCCGACCTCGATCGAGAGCAGCTACACCTAGGCGTGACAGGCGAGCCCCATCCAGATCTGCAAACCGAGTTTCGAGGTATCCAACCTGTTTTTATCATCACAAATTCGGCGCAAACGCACGGAAGTGTGCACCGCCTTGTAATTTCACAAAAACGGGAAACTAAAAATCGCTTCGTCACCGGCAGTTGACGAGGCGTCTGAACAGCACAAATCCTGCCGACTTTTCATAACCGATGCCCTCACACGATTAAAGTTTTTAATAGACACAGGAGCAGACTTTTCCATTTTGCCGGTTTCGATCTGTGGTAAACACAAAACACCAGTTTCATCAAAGTCTCTTTACGCAGCAAATGGTTCAACTATTCGTACCTTCGGAAATCAGTTACTCACACTAACCTTGGGCCTACGCAGGGTATTCAATTGGGAGTTTGTGGTTGCAAAAATCGAAAAACCAATACTGGGTGCAGACTTCCTCGAACACTATGGCCTCATAGTAGACGTCAAACGCAAATGTCTCACCGACAACACAACTGGATGGAAAGTGCCTTGCACAACTGCACCACATCAATACGAACCAATTTTTGCAGTAAACAATGACCACAAGTTCGTTCAGCTACTAAAAGAATTCAAAGAGCTGGTGATTCCAACACCTTACAATAAAATTAAGGGAAATCAAACAGCTGTCCAGCATCATATTGTTACAACAGGTCAGCCGGTTTATTAACGTCCAAGACGACTTAATCCGAAGAAGCTTCAAACAGCAAAACGCGAATTTGAATATATGCTTAGACAGGGCATATGCGTACCATCGCAGAGTGAGTGGGCCAGCCCATTAAACATGGTTGAAAAAAAGAATGGAACTTGGCGACCTTGCGGTGACTATCGACGTCTTAATGCGCAGACAATACCCGATCGGTATCCAATACGCCATGTGCAAGATTTCACGCAGACATTAAGCGATAAGTGTATATTTACAACACTGGACTTAGAAAGGGCATATTATAATATACCGATTGCCCCCGAGGATAGAAAAAAAACAGCCATCACTACTCCATTCGGCTTATTCGAATTTAATGTCATGACGTTTGGACTCTGCAATGCTGCCCAAACCTTCCAACGTCACATGGATCAAGTACTTAGAGGACTCGACTTTGTGATTTGTTACATTGATGACATCTGTATCGCTTCATCCAATGAACCAGAACATTACCAACACGTCCGCATAGTATTCGAGCGACTTCAACAGTATGGACTTAAGCTGAACGTTTCAAAATGCATCTTTGGCCAACAAGAAGTAACGTTTCTCGGTCATACCATTAACCAACAAGGCATACGCCCACCAAAGGAAAGGGTAGAAGCAATACTTAACTTCCCAAAACCAAACACGGTTCAGGAATTAAGACGATTTCTAGCTACGGTTAATTTCTATCGACGTTTCATACCTGGTGCAGCCGCAACTCAAAATACATTGCAAAAACTTATAAAAACAAATAAAAAGAATGACAAAACTCAATTAGAATGGACAGAAGATGCAAAATTGGCTTTTGTAACATACAAAAAAGCACTCGCAGATGCAAGTACATTAGCACATCCAACCACAGACGGTAAACTGGTGCTCCACGTCGATGCAAGCAACTCAGCAGTAGGTGCAGCACTACACCACATACGAAATGGACAGATCGAACCTCTCGGTTTTTATTCAAAGCGTCTAACCGAGACTCAAAAACGATACAGCACATACGATAGAGAATTGCTTGCCATCTACCAAGCCATTAAACACTTTGTGCACATGATCGAAGGTAGAAAATGCACAGTTTTGACGGATCACAAGCCTATCATATTTGCGTTTCAACAGAAACCTGAAAAGGCATCTCCAAGGCAGTTAAGGCATCTGGATTTCATAGGACAGTTCACGACAGACATACAACACATCGCCGGAAAAAATAACAACGTAGCAGATTTACTTTCACGTATTGAAGAAATAAATGGCTGCCAACAGATCGATTTCAACAAGTTAGCTGAGAGCCAGAAAGACGACGCTGAATTAAAAAACCTGTTAACCAAAAATCAGACATCGTTGGAACTCAAGTGGATCAGCATGCCAAACTCTATGAATCCAATTGCATGCGATGTGTCAACTAAACGAGCGCGTCCCTGGGTTCCTCAAAGACATCGACAGCAAGTTTTCCGAGCGATACACAATCTGGGGCATCCAGGAAGTAAATCATCAATCAAACAAATATGTGAGCGTTTCGTTTGGCCAGGCATGAAAAAAGACATAACGAAGATGGTAAAATCTTGTCATCCATGTCAACGCACCAAGGTATCCAGATATAATCAAACAATACTTGGTAGTTTCAAGCTACCAGAGCAACGATTTTCTTCACTACATATCGATATCATAGGGCCATTACCAATGTCAAATGGATTCAGCTACTGTTTAACGGGCATTGATCGTTTTACCAGATGGCCAGTTGCTATCCCTATGGCTGATATTAATGCAAGCACAGTGGCGGCAACATTACTGGAGGGTTGGATCGCACATTACGGCGTGCCATCTGAAATAATAACCGACCAAGGTCGACAATTCGAGTCAAAATTATTCAATGAACTCACGAGATTAATTGGCACAAAACACCTAAGAACTAGTCCATATCATCCACAAGCAAACGGAATTGTCGAACGTTTTCACCGCACACTTAAAACAGCTTTAAAGTGCAGATCCAAGCAAAAGTGGACAGATGAACTACCAGTAGTGCTACTCGCACTGAGAAACGCATACAAAAACGACATCAAGGCGACTCCTGCAGAAATGGTTTATGGCACGACACTTAGATTACCAGGTGAATTTTTCGAAAGTTCCAGTAAAGACATGTCCAACTCGGAATTCGTACAATCACTACGAGACGTAATGGAGCAACTAAGACCAGTACCTACGGCAAACCACTCCATATCAAAAACATTTGTACAACCAGATCTTAAAAAATGTACTCATGTTTATTTGCGCGATGACAGTGTTCGACCACCTCTCAAAGCACCTTACGATGGACCATTTAAGGTAACCGATCGCAACGATAAGCTGATGACCATTCTACGGAAAGACAAACCAGTACGTGTAAGTATAGATCGGGTCAAAGCTGCCTATCTCTGTGATGACGAGCAAGAAACAAATCAACATCAGATAGCACGACATGCTTGTACTCATCGAAAAGCAGACGAAAATAACCAGAAGCAACATTCAAAGAGAACTCAAACATCGTCTAGCGGCAGGCGAATTCGGTTGCCAGTTCGATTTGCGGAGAATGTTTAATCAGTGGCATAGGATCACTAATTATATCGTGACATTGCTTCGCTCAGTCACTGGAGAGGGAGTGATGTGGCGCACGAGTCTTTCAACTACAAACGCAATTTTAGCTTGAAGATCTCGTTTGAAAATTGCACTTAAGGCGTGCGCAACAGTGGTACGCTCTCTATCTCTCGGCAAGCATTATCTATATTATTAAGAAGATTATAAATGTAAATATACAAATTAAAATAATAAATTATCTATACTAGCATAAAAGTGCTATCACGGATGCAATGCTTCCCTCTTGGGAGTGGGGACTCTAATAATTTCTATTTCTCTGTGTACCTGTTAAATAACTTATTTAATTATTCTATTGTTTAATTTATAATATTCCTATATTGAAAATTCCACATGTGTGTAATTATAATAAAACAGCAAACAAATTGTTAAACACAGCTTAATCACAAACTATATTTAAACAACTTATCACCAGCAATTCTCTGAAACGTTAGTAACATCATAAGTTCAAATAATATTAATTTCAATAAAAAAAAAAATACAATTTTTTTAGTTTTTTTTTGGGTGTTACATATGATTCTATAATAAGAAATATAACCACGAGAGAGACGCCTGGAAATGGGTCACACAGTATTCGTCCCGTACGTTGTCAGGGCAGTGCCCAGCTAAAATCAAGAAGAATTGAGTGAGTGTCCTTAGCTCTTCAATAGCCTTTTTTTTATGCCTCATACGTTCAAGACCCTGCTTTTGAAGATATCAACTTTAAAGTGGCAAAACTTTTTCAAAAATTGGCTTAATCGAATCCAAAAACAATAAAACTATTTTCACTGATTAACCACTGTATTTTCATTGTTAGGCGTAAGACTTAAACGGTAGTCGTCTTATAATATGTATATGTAGAATCTAATATATTTATTGCTCTTTGATGAAATACTAAAACTAACTCTTCTATAATTTCTTTTTAAATAAATGTTCTTGAAATTTGAAAAGTTTCTTCTATGTTTATAATGATACATTATTTAAAGTTCAGTTACCATTAACATTAATATACATTGCGTATAGTTTTTATTAACGCTAAATGGGATGACGGAATGAATGCGATTTGTCCCGTTGTACTGCCTACACCATTCGATCCTGAATATTCCACTGCTTGAGACTTAAAATTTGTATGTTAATTATGATATATATAATACATTATATGATAAATAACCAAATAATTCGTCCGTCACTTCTATATGGTTGTGTAGCGTTTAGCAAAGCTTCAAACACTACTATTCACCAGCTAGAAATTGCACAAAGCCAGACTATGAGAAGACTTTTCAAAGTTCCATGGTACATTAGGACGAATGACATCCTTAGGGACATCAAGATTGATCCCATCAAAAAATACATTAAGGATAGAGCCCTGAAATTATTTGCGAAAACTGACAGACATCAAATATCAAAACGGTTACAAGCTCCTCGGGGACGTATGCAGATCTGAGGTCAATTATTGCTTAGTCTGATGAAATGATAAACAATAAGCTAGTCAAGGTGTTAAGAGGGGTTTTGAAAATACTTCGAGTTAAAAAAGAGTAAAAGTGCACTAGCTCAAAACAGCTTTAACATAATGAATGATTGCTTTGTATTTTTTTCGTGATGTCTCAAAACCTAAGTATCCTAAGATAACTACTACTTTTGCGTCTATAGTTAATGCCACAATGCGCTGGGCTTTTATATAAGAAATATATATTATAAATGAACAGGATTTTGGAAAATAGTATTATACTTAATGTATTTAAATATCCTACCTTAACCCTAATTCATTATATTATTATATATATAGGTACAGTAAAGAAATAAGTACATTTTTGATTATTTCTACATAAAGACTTTTATTAAGTTATATTGTATTAAATATTATTTTTAATATTATTACACTTTCAATAATTTACTTAGTAGATTTAGTTTAGAACAATTTTTATAGTTTATAGTATAGAGTCAAAGTTGTACACAATCGGAACAAGTGAGTTCATCTTAATGAAGGTAATTAAGTTCTGACAGAAAAAAAAATAAAAACTATTTCATAAAATTACACAGAATAAAGCTTATATTTAATAGCACAGATAGAGCAAATTTGCAATTTAAAATTAATTATTCATGAAAAAAATTCAATAATTTATCTTAAAAATCGTAATTACCAAATAAAACCTTTAATTGCAAAGTGCTTGAAACTCAAATATATTTAATAATTTTTAATGAAATTGTTTGCTTGCTTTTTTCTAAAATACACCAAAACATTTATGCAATAATATATTTATGATGTAAATTATATAAATATATTTTATGTATATACTATATATGTAAATAAGTATGTATGCATGCTTATAGTTTTGTAAAGCGATTTTTATATATATATGTATGTATTTATTTCTGTGTAGTGATTGACTTAAACGATTTCATTATTACGAGTAATAAACATCGAAACTTATTTATGTCTAACTCAAACATACTTTGCTGTTTTTTTGTGTTTTTCAAAATTAATTTTTTATTTTGTATATAAATAATTGTAATTAAATGTAATTATTTGTATTTATATTTATAAATCTTATATAACTAATTATTGTTACCAACGTGGATGAGATGTATTTGTATGCGTGTGGGTATGTGACGTTTAGTTTTACGATTGATTAATAATAAATAATTAATTATTTATATTAATAATTATTTATATTTATTAATACATATTAATAATTAATTTAGGCTTAAAAATCTTTTACAGATAAGTATAGTTTTAATGCCTAATTGGTGTGATATTTTTTATGATATACGAGAGCTGATGGTTTAAAATTTCGTGAGTTGACATATAAACTTTAATATTTTGGTCCTTTAGGAATTAATAATTTTGTATTTAATTTATTTTCATAATTAATAACTTCCAATAAAATTAAACACATACAAGTTATTTAGGATGAGTGGATTTACAACAAAAAACAAAAATACTTTTAATCTCATAATTTACAATGTTACATATATACAGAGTTAAAATTAAAAAAAATGATATTAGTTATAATATATATAAAACAAATTAAATTTGATAGGATTAGAGCAGTATATATAAAGTATATATATGAAGTACGGTAATCTCCCCCTATAACGCGGTACTCTTACAACGCGTTTTCATATTAAGCGATTATAATCCTCCGTATACCACGGGAATTTCCCCATATAACGCGGGGATTTGTACAGTTCATAATTAGCTTCACATACCCATGCACGTGTTTATAAGGGGTGTACGGAATACTTCTATAACGCGGAACCAAGCTACCGCGTTATAGCGGGGATTACTGTATATGTAAAAAAAATGTTAATTTAAACTTAATAAAAATATAATTCTAATAATTAATTTAAATTAAAATTCTACTAAATATCTAAATAAATTGTTTTGAGTATCTTTTTTTTTTTTGAGTTTAATTTTATTGGAAAGTGAAAGTTATTGGATAGTGAACTTAATAGTTATTCTAAATATAAATTAATTCACTTAAATTTAAATATTAAAACTTGAGCAATTTTTACTCATTCCAAGTTTTCGTTCAATCGTACTTTCAGTTTAAATTCAGTGCAAAGTGGCTTAGATTGCAAGATACAAGATACAAAATGTCATAATGTTGTTAATTTTACGAAAAATGCAATTTTTGTGATTTTAATAATTTCTTAGTAAAAGCGATTTGAAAATTGTTTGAATTTTTTTTTAAATTTTAATATAATGCCTTGTGAAGAATCCTTAATACAATTTGCGTTTAGGTAGTAAGTGCAGTTTCAAATTTATTTATTTTTGTTTTTCATAATAAAATTTTAAATCAAAATTAATGATATGTTTTCTATCAATGTTTAACATTTAATATTTTTCCAAATGTTATATTTCATTCTTGTCTAAGAGATATGATAATAATGAGGTTTCAAAATGTTGTGTTTTATGTTGATTGCATTGATGATATATTGAGTGATGATGATTTAAAAGTATTAATTAAATATATTTTTAAGAACAATAAAATATTTTTTGTATGAGTTTTGCTTGATGGCAGGATTACCCAGCCATTCTTAATTGCTTGTCTTGTACTTATTAATGACAAGTTTCTAATATTCATTATTAATAATTATAAAAGAATTAGATTTTCTTGCCATTTATGTTAAATTAGTTTATTATAATGTTAATTAATTTTCCAAACGATTTGAATAGTTAAAACACTTATCTTTCTAATGATCCTAAAAAATATTTCAATATTGAAAACCATATTATTTAATTGTTATTAGTGATTAAGTGATTAAAAATTATTATTGGAGAAGAGACAGAAACTACTTAATAGCCTTATGTCAACCTTATACTCAACACACGATGAAACTATAGTTGCTGATAATTGAGTTGAGGAAATGTATTTCAACAATACTGCATACAATTAAGCAACAGTCGCTGACTACTGTATTCCATATAATTGGACTACAATAAGAATCGTCAACTACTCTCGCGGAGACTGTAGTTTCATCGTGCATTAGGCGTTACGGGAAAATGTTCTCACCAACGTCATTGATGAGTACTTGATTGATTAAAACGATTTAACAACGCAGACGTTGATATTTGTGATAAGCCCCATTAGGTTGACATGCATTTCAAAAATGGTGAGTGTAGTTGTAGCAAGTCAGTAGTAAAAACGCCATAACACCTAGCATTAATGTATTTTTACGTATAAAGTTTTCCTACTAATGAAAATTGATCGTTTAACAATACAGTGAAAACTCTCTTCAGCGTTCCTCTTCCTAGTTTCCAGAAATTTTGTGTAGTTAAGAGAGTGGAAACTATAACTATTATATGATTCACTATCTGTATAGCCAAAAACGTCAATATCATATTTGATTTAATCCAAAATAGTTAAAACTAACACTTAGACCTATTGGGTCGTTGTGATACCACAGCATTCTAATTAAAAAAATTACTTGTACTGTGTGAATAGCCTATAAGAGGTTATATTTTTGAGTTCCTGTGGATTTTGTCCTTGTAAAGCGTGCATAAGCCGTTTGTGTGCTTATAAGCTATTCACACTGCGTTAGTTAATCTTCATTAATTGCTTAACTCTCTTTAGGTGCTGCTGTTGTACATGTGCTTGTTGTTTTGAAACACAACTATCTTATGCAAGAACGCTAAAGAGTCCGTCTTTATTGAGATATTGAAACATCTGAATTATTGCAAATATTATTATTTTATCGCAAAAATTGCTTAAGTTGTCTCTCATGAAATATTTCTGTTTGTAGTAGCAAAAATAAAGCAAAAACTAGTGTGAGTATACACTTAACACTCTTTCCTTAAGATCACTTAACTTTGCTGTGTGAAGAGCATATTTTCTTTTCCGACAGTAAATCAGGATTTACTCACGTTTGAATTTGTATTAAATATATTTTTTAAAAATTTTGTCAGTAAATAAAAATTTCTGTGTTAGAGAAAAATTAAGTGTGTGCAAAAGTCCTGCAAAAGTCTAGCTAGTATAGAAACAGGATAAAGGAAATAACTTTTTATGAGAGTCCGTTTAACAGAGCTTTCACTGTATCAATACATAATTTCTTTTGATGACTAATAATATACGTGTATTTATATTATAAAGTGATATTATGTACTATATAAAAACTTTACTACAATAGTACTGGTTTACAAAGATTTATTTTAGTATGAATTAAATAATTAAGTGTTTTTAAGTTGTTTTATCTCTGCGTTTAACTTAAAACTGTTTTTTTTTATTTATTTTTTTATAATTTAAAAAAATGAAAACAAAATTTGCTACAAGAATAAAAAGTTTAATATTAATATTCAGATTATTAAAATTGTTTTTATTTTCTGAAAAATTTTGTAAATAATTCCAATTTGCTTTAATTTGAAAAAAACTATAAGTATTTGTTTAATATTAAGTAACATTAACATCATGTACTGCTACAAACTATTTTTCATTTTAATGTTCACAATGTCTCTAGTTCTTGATATACAATAAATCATTCTACAATCAATTAATAATTCTTATTGCTTAAATTTATTATCTTATTTTTTTATATTATTTTAGCTTCAAACAATTTCTTTCAAGGCTTCTTCTGTTTTTCTTATTGGTGCTTCGACAAGAAAAAGTGCTCTTAACAAACTATTTAATTGATTTCAAAATTATTAACTTTTAATATCTTAACTTAAATAATATAAATAACAAAATTTAAAATTTCGTTAGTTTTTAATTAATTTTGTCATGCACTTTATTTTTGGTATTTCTGACAAAATAATACAAAATATATCAAAGTCCAAATTTGCGCTAGAAGAATTTTCTGTTGATTTTTCCAAAAATTTTGATTATTCAGGATACTGTTCGCTTCGGCATTGCATCTAATTTCTGTTTTACAAAACGTCTTTTTTATTTGTTTCTTACTTTTTTAGTTATTAATTTGTTTTTATATATATTTATCGCATTTTTCTTTTTTTACACTGCATTCTACTCCTTGCCAATATTGCCATAAACCACTAATTTACTAAATTAGGTCACGTTAATTTCAAGTGAGCTAAAATTTAAATTATATACACATATATATAAAAACAACATATAAATAATAATTTAAAAAATTAAATAGTTAAAAAAAAAAATAAAAAATAAATTAAATAGTTAAAAAATAAAAATAAAAAATAAATTAAAACATTAAAAGTAAAATGCAAATATGTATTTTGTTATGTTTAAATAAAATTTTATTCAATTAATTTAATATAGATATAACTAATAAAATCAAAATATTTCTTTAATAACAACTTAAGCTTATATCACATTTAAGATTTTAAATTTGACAGATGTTTGCTACTCAATAAAATGAAATGTTATTAATCGTAAAAAAAAATTCGATTTTAAAATGGTTAAATTAAATAATTATTTCACACTTTAAGCAGTAGATAAACAATATTAAACATACATAAAAAAATATCATTAAAATTTCGATATAAAATAAACAAGATATTCTTTGTATATAATAAATAAATTACAAATACGTCATTGATTAAATGAATTTATCTAACTTAATTTCTACTACTGCTTGATTCTATTTTATTTATAAATAATATTTATTTGTGGTGTGTCATATTTTAAAAAACTACTAGGAAAAAAATCAAAAAATTAAAATTAATATTTATATTTGTGACTGCGAGACATTCTTTAGCATTGTTTGCTGTGACATACAACTTGAAAGCAAATTACAAATTAATTAACTTAGACATATAATACAAATGAAAAAACAAAATCAAAAAAAAAAAAAAGAATTTGCTACTTAAAAATATATAAACTGACAACGTACAAATGTAATTAAAACTAAAAACGAATTATATATATATATAAAATTATATTCAAACACTGCTCACATTTATTCTCAAAAAGGGTGAAGACATATAAAATATAATTCTTATTTTCCCCCTGCTCGTTCACAATCGTTCCTTCCCAGCTCGTTACTTATATAATATCATTTTCTCTAGCTAACTTAACGATTTTAATGCGTATTTAAAAAAAAGTAAAAATAACTCTCAATAATACGTTTCTCACTCTTTTTTCTGTACTGTCTGCTCTCGCTTCAGCTCCTTAATAGTTGCTATTTTAATAAGCTTAATCGGATTTTTTATTCAACTTTCTTCCAGCGCTTGCGATTTGTCATACGAAATCCAACTCAGATCTTGTTTTGTATAATTTACGCTCCATGGTGCGTTCAAACCATTTCTTAATTTCTGCAACAATGAGTACCGAGGAAGTTAGCGAGAGCAAGAAGAGTATATCGTATACAGAGAGTGCTTCCGTCTGGAATACCATTTGAAGAGGTGGAAAATAAATCACAAGCATTTGTCCAATAATTGAAAACCCAACCGCCATGAGGAACATTTTATTCGAGGTGAGACCAATTTTAAAAACGCTCTTTGTCTGGGAACGGCATGACAGAGCATTAAACATATCAAAGAAAACGAAGCAGGTGAATGTCATGGTAGTATCACGTTTGGTTTTGCCAAGTGTGCCATCAGCCATTTCTCGTTGGAACACCCATAGTGTGCCAAGTATTATAATGCTAGCACTGAGCAAAACATTAACTATAACCGATTTCGTTATCATTGGCTGTTTAACGTTGCGCGGTTTTTGTTTCAATACATCATGATCCACAGGTTCAACACCAAGCGACTGTGCTGGCGGTCCGTCCATTATAATATTAATCCATAGAATTTGCATAGCATTTAAAGGATTTGCAATGCCCATAAGTGTGGCAAGTGCAATTAGAGAGAGTGCCGCAATTGAAGTACTAAGTTGAAAGCGCACAAAATTGCGTATATTGTAGAATATAGCCTTGCCCTCCTCTATAGCCGCACTGTAAACATATGAAAATGGTTAAAGAAATTTAATTAAAATTGATTGACAATTGGAACTGAACTTACATGATTGTGTGAAAATCGTCGTTGACCAAAATCATATCTGCTGCTTCTTTGCAAACGTCAGTACCATTTTTACCCATTGCTATTCCTATGTCTGCTTTTTTTAACGCTACTCCATCGTTTACGCCATCACCTGTCATGCCCACAATATTTCCGGTGCGTTGTAGGGATTTTACAATGTCAAGTTTGTGGCGTGGCGTAACTCGATAGAAAACACTGACATTGTTGGCCACTTTGTCAAGTTGATGCTCATTCATTTGATCCATCTCCTGTCCAGAGAGTGTCTGATGGTGAATCGTATCGATTCCAATGAGATTAGCTGTAATGAAGAAAGGATTTTTAATTTTTATTTAAAAGAAGTCATTGCTATTTCAATTAAAAGTAAAAAACTGAAGATATTTGTTTAATTAATTTTAATCATATTAAAAATTAATAAATAAAAAGTCTTTGTTATTTAATTTTATTAAATAAAAATATTTATTTTTTTATTAAGCTTGATAAAAAAATAAATTTAATCTGTACATAAATAAAATTTAACTATGAATAAATTCCAACCAGCATTGTCCGTTGTATTTTTTAATCATTTAAATGTTATATACAGGTTGTTTCCTAAATATGTACCATATATGCTACCCATTTCTACGACAGGAGATAAGCAAAATGTACAATTTTCCTTCTCGTTAGTCCGAGAAAAAAAATTGTGTTGGGGTTCCAGTTTCGATTTATGCCGAAATACAGGACAAACAAGGAGTTATTTAAAATATCATTACATTACTGTACTATTGTGAATTACACGCTTAATTCTGAATGTTTAATTTTAAGTTTTTCAAAGTTGCCATCGAATAGGTCTGGTATTGTATAAAGTGTTTTCTAGCTGCATGAGAACTATCGAAGCTGTGCTTCAGTAACTTTTGAAGCATTGAAAGCCAAAGTCAATGCCACCATTGATGCCATACTTATGTTGTTTTCCCGAGTTAATGCAACTGGGCACTTTTATTCTTTGTTAGCTGGGTTTCTTCAGAGGTCCTTCCTTCTCTTTGACTAATATATGTATACCTCATAAGCTTCACGGATTATATGATGATTGATCTAACATCTGCATACCGCCTCGAATGGCTAGTGACTGCTCTGAGATTAGATAGTGCTCTGTAGGGCAGCCTGTCAGTTTTCGCGTATAGCTCTAGAGCTCTGTCCCTTATGTATTTTTTGAGCGGTTCTATGCGTGCGGATGTACCATAGCACTTTGAAGAGTCTTCGGAGAGAATTGACAACTTGTAGCTTCTGGATAGTAGAGTTGGCAGCTTTGCTACACGCGAGACACCCATAGAGAAGTATCGATATGATTATAAAACTGTAGATCAACTTTTTGTTCTTAGCGCTAAGATTATTGTGTTTAAAAAGTGGTCATAAGCACAATGCAGTGTTTTCGCACAACTACTTATTTTTGTCCTGTATGTGCTTGTGATAAGTGACCCGCTTATCAAACGTGTTTCTCAGGTATTTGATGCTATCCTCCTAATTTATCGCAATGTCACCAACTCTCAGTTTCGGTGGATGCTGCATGTGTTTACGAGTTATAATCGTAGCCTTAGTTTACCCACCACACCCCCACATTTATTGCAAAATATAGTCAAGAATTGGGGTAATCGAATGGACCAGCCGCAAATCATATTCAAAAAATATATAAAATTTATTCCAATCATATTTTTGTCTTGTCTAAGTCTAAGTTCTCAGTCAGCTAAAAAAATAACCTATATTTGGGTGATTGGTCAATTACTTTTGACTATCTAAAGACCTTAAGCTCGTTTAAAATACTTCACAACATTAAATAATGTATGGATAATAATTATTAAAAGTGTATAACTATATTTAAAACTCAACAATACAAACATTTTTAAGCTTTAATAATATTTTAAAATAATATTCATTTGAGTGTAAAAAATACACAATTTTTAATCTTCTTTCGTGAAATATTAAAATTTTATGCAAAAATTAGCCTTTGAGGACGATTTCATTCAGGACGTGGAAAAAATATAAGTGGAGAAATTTTTAATGATATAATAAAAATCACAAAGCGTGAAGTTATTAAATGAATAAAGTGAAATATGATATCAAAACAATTTAGTGAAAATACGAAACGGAAACGACGTGTGGTACGGAGCAGGAAATACCATTTCATTTCCGTCGTTAAAAGCGGCACTGGAGAAGCATGACAGATCCTAGTAGTTTCTTTTTTTTTTAGCGTGTGAGAAATGAATAAATGAATGCGAAAATAAAAAGAAAACAAATAAGAAGAAAAAATTATATAATGAAAAATAAAATAAAATAAAAAAAAATAATATAAAAAATAAATAAAAAAGAAAATAAATAGAACAATGACAGCTGCAACGGGAAGACATGAAACTCATTTGGAATGCATAATGCAGCACGCAAAATGTAAAATAATTTTAAAATTTTTATGTGAAAAACGGAAAATCTTTTTATTTTTCCCACTACGTCGTCTCACTGCCATTCTATGCTAGACAATATCATAAAGCAGACTCATTTTAATATTAAAAGTGATAACTTTAAGCAGAAAAACTTTTAAGTTGCCAAGGTGCAGTTTAGTTTTATTTAAATTTATTGTCTATCACAAAATAAAATGGACTTAAATAGTGAATGAATAAGTATATAAGTGAAAATTAAATTTAAGGATAAACACTTTAAAGGAAACCCTTCTGATATCCACACTCCTTAGAGGATGTGAACTTGATTAGATGACTTTGTTATTGGCATTGTAAGTCAATGGACTGACATTGAAAGACAAGAAAATTTCATTACAAGAAATCAAAATAAACAAAATATTTGAAAAATAATTTAAAAATGAAAAAAAAAAATCATTAGAAGAGTAAATAATAAAAGAAGCAACTTTTAATTTGCCAAAGCAATCACTAACAAAGCAGTTACTGATAAGAAATTTGCAGCGATGGCAACTGCAGTGCAGTCGCACTATGTTGAGGTGTGCATGGAATGAATTGGGAGTAAATGTCATCACATTACACTACATTCAGTGTTGATTAAAATTACCTCAAAGAAGAAAAAATATACAAAATTCAGCGAGCTAGACAAAGGGAAGCTAAGGGAACTCGACATTCCATGTCATTATCAGAGCTTAAATGTATTTTTTGTTGTTGGCTTTGCCAGAGATCAAATACAAAATGAATACAATGGAGACATCAGATAAAAACTGCATTCAATAGACAAAAAATGCGCACAAAATAGCAAAACAAATTTTTATAAAGACAAGCTGTGCTTAATATGAAACACTTTAAATTGTATGCAAAGCAACTTAGTATGTGACCATGGAAATTTTGCACTAAAATACCATGGAAAGGCATTTAAATAAAAACTAAATTTAAAATCTAGAAAGTTGCTACAAGAAATAACAATAGCAGACACATAATAAATAACATATACCTACGTTACTGTACCTAAAGAAACAACATAGTAAGATAAGAGTTACGTTGAAAACAACAGAGAACTGAGCTCCTAGCGGTCCAAGACATGACAGAGAACTATAGAGAAGGGGTTGGTACTTATAATTAAATGCATATACCGTACATCGCCTAACAGGACTCAATTAAGATAGGATATTATTGCCATATACCCTATGTTGAGGAAGTTATAGATGAAAGTAAGTAACCAAATAAGTACTAAACAGTAAAACTGAAATGCGAACCTTTAAAATACCAATTCTTAAGATTATTCAAACCCTAAAATACCAAATATTAACGCAACAGTTATTAGTAAAAGATATGTAGTTGACATAAGGTTGTAATATTTCTATTGCCAATTGTGAAATTTTTCGCATATCTAAAATTTAAATAAATACATGAAAAATCTCAATTAATATCTTTCGCCACAAAAGGAAAACAAAGCATTAGGGAGTCTCTAAAGTAACGCTTGTTTAATGTAATCTATGCTAATTCATACATACATACTAAATATGAACTTAAAATAATGAAGTAATATATATAAAGGTAAGCTAAAATATATATTTTTCTAGATAAATTCAATATCCGCTTTACTTTTTAGTCATAGATTACATAGATTAGAATAATTAGAGTAGTAATATTAATATTAATAAATTAGAATAGATTAGAATAATGCGGCTATAACTGCCAGAGACGCATAGACCCTTTTGGACTCTGGCAATCCCAAATAGAGTTACGCCTCTATGTAAATTTAAGTATACATTTTTGGATATATCAGGAGTGCTTGAAACTCTTTTTCTGAGATAGAGTATTTTTAAAAGATTTATTGAAGCGAGGTTTTAGACCCCATATATTAGTTCCTAGCGACAGCAGATAGTGTTAAAATTCCCTCTGCCTTTAAGGAACTCATCAAGTTCTTTTCCTGAGTCAAAGCTACAAAGTAATCTTTAAAGTAGTCATTTTAGTTTATAAGACCAAATCTTATTGAGATTTGAATCCAGATAGGGTTTAATAATAATCGGCTGTATCTATAGGTTCCTATAATAACCTATAACTTACAAATCATATGTGTTAAAATTTCATGACCTTTGAACGATTAACGTTTTAGTTAGAGGCGTTTTAATGATTCCACTTTTTATATCTTCAGAGCAGCAAAATATTCAAAGCAATTTTGTGTTTATATTTATTATTGCTTCTTGATTGGAAAAAATACTGTGACAGAAAAGTCTTATTCAGAGTGACTGTGATTTAAAGTGACTGTATCAACACCGATAATGCCGACCACCTAAAATCTTGATGACACCAGAAAATATCAAACAAATTCACAAAATCGTTTAGGCAAACCGTAAAGTAAAGTTGGAGGAGATAGCTGAAACCTTGAAGATTTTAACGGAACTTTAAAATCTTCGACTTTTTTCTCAAGTGGATTCTGTCTTTGCTTATAGTTGATCAGAAACTACATGTCCTGATTCTGAGAGCTATTTGGAGCGAGATAAAGGGATATTTTCTGTCTCTACGAAATTTGGGCCCATCATTTCACTTCAGAGTTGAATCGGCAATCATTTGAGAGAACCTAAACCTTTACTTATCAAAGACGCATATAGTCCTCGTGTTAATGGAAAAATATATGTGTGTGTCGACGTCAGATACTCACGATAAAAGTTATTTAATATTAAAGTTAAAACATTTCCCATAGGGTATATCTACCAAACTACTAAATTTGATAACTTGAATACAATATTATTGTGTGTCAAACTGATATCAACCAGAGATATCATAATGAATTAAATAAATCTTTTATAAAGAATACTTTATTAATTTTTAATTTATATTTAAAAATAATAATTATTCTTAATAGATTATTGAGTTTAATAGATTATATATAATTATATAGTTGATAAAATAATTATAAATTATCAATAAATTTATTGAAGTTACTTCAAAAAATATGAATGTACATGTAAATATTCATATTAAAAATAATTAAAACAAAATACTTGTAATAAATTATTTTATACTATATTATTGCACATTAAATTAAGTACCGAGTAATATATAAGTAATAAAAATATTATTTGTTATTAAAATGTAAATTAAAATTTCATGATTGTATATAAAAAATATACCTATTAGGCATGAGGCTAGCCTGAGATAAATTTAATGGAACCACGTCTAAAAATCCCTTCACTAATAAGATATATTAAAGTCAAAAAATAGGTCATAAACAAGTCATTACTACTAATAAAAAATAGTCAAACAAATTCGATTTTAGAAATTTCGTTATTCATTTTCCAATTCTCTGTATCATTTACATATACACTTGCCATTTTTACAATGTCAAGAGATATCTATATGTATATTATTTTGCATTTACAAACTTATTGAGCGGATAACATATTTCCACTCACCTTCCCTACCGACTTTGTTCAGGCTTTACGCCACAAACCCCCAATATTTTTCCATTTATTTCGATGAGTGTGACTCTGATCCCTCCATCATCCCCCTTTTCAACCACGGCTTTCGTGACCCCGGTCACAGAGTCTACAACTAGCACCCCCGCGCTTGCGTGATAACCTCACCCCCTTCACCATCACCCAATTTCCCTGTTTCACGATCAGGAGTCAGGGCTTAGATGAACCTAGTCCGCTAGGTATTAAGCATCTTTCTCTAGCCTCTCTACCTTGATTATTGGAATGAGGTTGCATCCGCCACATGCGGCTGCAATCTTCCATTGTCATTCCTAAGAGGTGGTTTTATTGGGTTGAAATCTCTTGCACTGTAGCTTTCGATGCTTTCCACCTACTGCAAAGGTGAGGGAGAAAAAAAACCTGACTTTATAAAAATTGCAAGAAAGGGATTTGCTGTTATTAGTTATCACTAGATTCATTTGTTCTGATTTAGGTGGTATAATACTCATTCTTCTTTCATCACAAAAAAGATTTAATTTTGTTTTTGATTTAATAAAATTCCAATCAAATTTGATATGACATTTTCTATCTTAGGTGAGGCGAGGCGTAGACGGTGATACTAGTTAATACATAACTGCAATAAATTTCTACCGAGACACTGAAAATATAGAAAATATCACTTAAAAAATAATTATATAAATTTCCCATATTTTTGTAATGCAAAGATGCACTACGATACCTGAAAAAGTACGGAGAGATCTGATTACGTTAGGTTTTTATCTGATTAAAAAAAATTATATTTTCTGTGATAAATAAAATAATAAAAATTGCAATTTATTCGCTTGTGTAATAATTATTTTATTTTGAATTGCTTTTTTTTTCGTCGATTAAAATGAATTGTTGCATAAAGGCAATGACAAAGATGAGTTGTCATTTGGTTATTACATATTATTTTAGTATACTTTTATTTTATATATTATTTTTAATTTCAATCAAATTAAGTCGTCGTTAATATTTTTTAATAATGAAATCCAACGTTCTGTGTTATTATCGCTTGAACAAATTGAAAACATTGTTGATTTGCGAAGCACAAATGATCGGATGCACATGCAACATCATTTACATTAATTACATTAATAACTGCAGTAGTAGCAGCAGCAGCAACAACAACAATGAAAAAATCAAGTAATTGAATTAAAAATTGTTGGAAAAAAGTATAAATTACATTGCTATTTTAGCAAATAAATTTTTAAATAAGGGAACCATCACAACCTTTAAGGGAAAATTCAACAAATAACAAATTAAGCTCTGAAACTACCACATCAGCAGCACAGCCATTAAAATTCAAAATTTATCTTAATTACAATATTTTACGTAAAATTAAATGTTTTTATTTAATTTTACTTTATTGCAGCAATTTATGCTGCAGTTGCAGCCAGCAGAAGTTGCAATTTGCGGTGCAAATGATGAGAACCGCTGCAAATATCTGTGGTCGAAGACGGGTGAGGAGTTATCAGTGACAGTTTTGGAATAAATTGCTATATTTAAAACCAATTAAATAAATGCAAAATTTCACTTCATTTAATTATCTACAAATTGCAACCAAATGAGATATAAATTAAAACATTAACATTCGTTTTAATCGAATTGAAAACACGAAACATATTTTCCAAATGTTCGCAAAATTATGATGGTTCCAGTATATTCATGTTTTGCAGTAAAACTTTTATATTAAAATATTACATTTTTATTGTAAAATTACAAATGTTAAAACCATTTTTTAGGTGACAACTTCATATTATTTTTTAATTAACTCCATTCAAAAAGATAACAATAGCGAATTAACAGAGCATTTTTCATGTCGCAGATAAATGCTCCTTTAATGCAGTTCCCCAAAATGTTTCCAACTGCTAATCCACGCAATAAGTAATTACAACTTTAATCTGAATACGAATCAGAATCAGAATCAGAGTTCCATGAATTTATGAAGGAGAAAATTATTCTTTTCAGTTGCTAGCACAACGCAGGCAACAAAAAAGTAACGAACGCGAACTGAACTTTCCTTTCGCATATTTACAATGAAGTTGAATTCAAAGGAGAATTCAAATGACAACTTCAACTTCAGTTCCAACCCCGGCACCAATTTGAGGATTCGAACTGAGAACCAAACAAAAATAAAATTCATAGAAAAAGGATGCTTGTTTACAAAAGACTTTATAGTGTTTTCCAATTAGAAGAGTGCGATGGAGGAAATAAAGTTTTTATTTTCACTATTTTCACTGGATTTTCATTTTAGTTGCCACATTAAAAACTTTATTTATTTTTTTGTATTGTAATATTAAAAATAGTTAAGAAAATTAAATAAAATTTCAATAA
>NC_051846.1:36675152-36680469 GCF_002237135.1 Teleopsis dalmanni
AGTATTTTAAACGAGCTTAAGGTCTTTAGATAGTCAAAAGTAATTGACCAATCACCCAAATATAGGTTATTTTTTTAGCTGACTGAGAACTTAGACTTAGACAAGACAAAAATATGATTGGAATAAATTTTATTTATTTTTTGAATATGATTTGCGGCTGGTCCATTTGATTACCCCAATTCTTGACTATATTTTGCAATAAATGTGGGGGTGTGGTGGGTAAACTAAGGCTACGATTATAACTCGTAAACACATGCAGCATCCACCAAAACTGAGAGTTGGTGACATTGCGATAAATTAGGAGGATAGCATCAAATACCTGAGAAACACGTTTGATAAGCGGGTCACTTATCACAAGCACATACAGGACAAAAATAAGTAGTTGTGCGAAAACACTGCATTGTGCTTATGACCACTTTTTAAACACAATAATCTTAGCGCTAAGAACAAAAAGTTGATCTACAGTTTTATAATCATATCGATACTTCTCTATGGGTGTCTCGCGTGTAGCAAAGCTGCAAACTCTACTACCCAGAAGCTACAAGTTGTCAATTCTCTCCGAAGACTCTTCAAAGTGCTATGGTACATCCGCACGCATAGAACCGCTCTTAAAATACATAAGGGACAGAGCCCTAGAGCTATACGCGAAAACTGACAGGCTGCCCTACAGAGCACTATCTAATCTCAGAGCAGTCACTAGCCCTTCGAGGCGGTATGCAGATCTTAGATCAATCATCATATAATCTGTGAAGCTTATGAGGTATACATAAATTAGTCAAAGAGAAGGGAGGGACTCTGAAGAAACCCCCAGCTAACAAAGAATAAAAGTGCCCAGTTGCATTAACTCGGGAAAACAACATAAGTATGGCATCATTGGTGGCATTAACTTTGGATTTCAATGCTTCAAAAGTTACTGATTTGACAGCATAAACCAATAACTTAACATAGCCGCATAAAAAGTAATCGAGAGGCGTTAAATCGCAGGAACGAGGGGGCCAGCTAACAGGACCACTTCTGGAAATAAGGTTATTACCAAATTAATTTTACAATAAATCGATTGTTAAGCATACTGTATGAAGAGTTGCACCAAATGCCAAGTGTCGTCGATATTGAACCGATTTATTTTTGGAAACAAAATTTAAATTCAGTCAACATGACTCGATACTGCTTACCATTCACCGTAACTCTCCGGCTCCTTTCTCATTTCAATAGAACTAAGGACCGATGATGCCTCCAGCGTTTAAACCGCACAGCTTTCAAACCATAGTTATCGATATCGATAGTTCTCATGCAGCTAGAAAACACTTTATACAATACCAGACCTAAGAACACATAAAATAAACACTACTCTCGATGGCAACTTTGGAAAAACTTAAAATTAAACATTCAGAATTAAGTGTATAATTCACAATAGTACAGTAATGTAACGATATTTCAAATAACTCCTTGTTTGTCTTGTATTTCGGCATAAATCGAAACTGGAACCCCAACACAATTTTTTTTCTCGGACTAACGAGAAGGAAAATTGTACATTTTGCTCATCTCCTGTCGTAGAAATGGGTAGCATATATGATACATATTTAGGAAACACCCTGTATATAACATTTAAATGATTAAAAAAAAATACAACGGACAACGCTGGTTGGAATTTATTGATAGTTAAATTTTATTTATGTACAGATTTAATAAAATTAAATAACAAAGACTTTTTATTTATTAATTTTTAATATGATTAAAATTAATTAAACAAATATCTTCAATTTTTTACTTTTAATTGAAATAGCAATGACTTCTTTTAAATAAAAATTAAAAATCCTTTCTTCATTGCAGCTAATCTCATTGGAATCGATACGATTCACCATCAGACACTCTCTGGACAGGAGATGGATCAAATGAATGAGCATCAACTTGACAAAGTGGCCAACAATGTCAGTGTTTTCTATCGAGTTACGCCACGCCACAAACTTGACATTGTAAAATCCCTACAACGCACCGGAAATATTGTGGGCATGACAGGTGATGGCGTAAACGATGGAGTAGCGTTAAAAAAAGCAGACATAGGAATAGCAATGGGTAAAAATGGTACTGACGTTTGCAAAGAAGCAGCAGATATGATTTTGGTCAACGACGATTTTCACACAATCATGTAAGTTCAGTTCCAATTGTCAATCAATTTTAATTAAATTTCTTTAACCATTTTCATATGTTTACAGTGCGGCTATAGAGGAGGGCAAGGCTATATTCTACAATATACGCAATTTTGTGCGCTTTCAACTTAGTACTTCAATTGCGGCACTCTCACTAATTGCACTTGCCACACTTATGGGCATTGCAAATCCTTTAAATGCTATGCAAATTCTATGGATTAATATTATAATGGACGGACCGCCAGCACAGTCGCTTGGTGTTGAACCTGTGGATCATGATGTATTGAAACAAAAACCGCGCAACGTTAAACAGCCAATGATAACAAAATCGGTTATAGTTAATGTTTTGCTCAGTGCTAGCATTATAATACTTGGCACACTATGGGTGTTCCAACGAGAAATGGCTGATGGCACACTTGGCAAAACCAAACGTGATACTACCATGACATTCACCTGCTTCGTTTTCTTTGATATGTTTAATGCTCTGTCATGCCGTTCCCAGACAAAGAGCGTTTTTAAAATTGGTCTCACCTCGAATAAAATGTTCCTCATGGCGGTTGGGTTTTCAATTATTGGACAAATGCTTGTGATTTATTTTCCACCTCTTCAAATGGTATTCCAGACGGAAGCACTCTCTGTATACGATATACTCTTCTTGCTCTCGCTAACTTCCTCGGTACTCATTGTTGCAGAAATTAAGAAATGGTTTGAACGCACCATGGAGCGTAAATTATACAAAACAAGATCTGAGTTGGATTTCGTATGACAAATCGCAAGCGCTGGAAGAAAGTTGAATAAAAAATCCGATTAAGCTTATTAAAATAGCAACTATTAAGGAGCTGAAGCGAGAGCAGACAGTACAGAAAAAAGAGTGAGAAACGTATTATTGAGAGTTATTTTTACTTTTTTTTAAATACGCATTAAAATCGTTAAGTTAGCTAGAGAAAATGATATTATATAAGTAACGAGCTGGGAAGGAACGATTGTGAACGAGCAGGGGGAAAATAAGAATTATATTTTATATGTCTTCACCCTTTTTGAGAATAAATGTGAGCAGTGTTTGAATATAATTTTATATATATATATAATTCGTTTTTAGTTTTAATTACATTTGTACGTTGTCAGTTTATATATTTTTAAGTAGCAAATTCTTTTTTTTTTTTTTGATTTTGTTTTTTCATTTGTATTATATGTCTAAGTTAATTAATTTGTAATTTGCTTTCAAGTTGTATGTCACAGCAAACAATGCTAAAGAATGTCTCGCAGTCACAAATATAAATATTAATTTTAATTTTTTGATTTTTTTCCTAGTAGTTTTTTAAAATATGACACACCACAAATAAATATTATTTATAAATAAAATAGAATCAAGCAGTAGTAGAAATTAAGTTAGATAAATTCATTTAATCAATGACGTATTTGTAATTTATTTATTATATACAAAGAATATCTTGTTTATTTTATATCGAAATTTTAATGATATTTTTTTATGTATGTTTAATATTGTTTATCTACTGCTTAAAGTGTGAAATAATTATTTAATTTAACCATTTTAAAATCGAATTTTTTTTTACGATTAATAACATTTCATTTTATTGAGTAGCAAACATCTGTCAAATTTAAAATCTTAAATGTGATATAAGCTTAAGTTGTTATTAAAGAAATATTTTGATTTTATTAGTTATATCTATATTAAATTAATTGAATAAAATTTTATTTAAACATAACAAAATACATATTTGCATTTTACTTTTAATGTTTTAATTTATTTTTTATTTTTATTTTTGAACTATTTAATTTATTTTTTATTTTTTTTTTAACTATTTAATTTTTTAAATTATTATTTATATGTTGTTTTTATATATATGTGTATATAATTTAAATTTTAGCTCACTTGAAATTAACGTGACCTAATTTAGTAAATTAGTGGTTTATGGCAATATTGGCAAGGAGTAGAATGCAGTGTAAAAAAAGAAAAATGCGATAAATATATATAAAAACAAATTAATAACTAAAAAAGTAAGAAACAAATAAAAAAGACGTTTTGTAAAACAGAAATTAGATGCAATGCCGAAGCGAACAGTATCCTGAATAATCAAAATTTTTGGAAAAATCAACAGAAAATTCTTCTAGCGCAAATTTGGACTTTGATATATTTTGTATTATTTTGTCAGAAATACCAAAAATAAAGTGCATGACAAAATTAATTAAAAACTAACGAAATTTTAAATTTTGTTATTTATATTATTTAAGTTAAGATATTAAAAGTTAATAATTTTGAAATCAATTAAATAGTTTGTTAAGAGCACTTTTTCTTGTCGAAGCACCAATAAGAAAAACAGAAGAAGCCTTGAAAGAAATTGTTTGAAGCTAAAATAATATAAAAAAATAAGATAATAAATTTAAGCAATAAGAATTATTAATTGATTGTAGAATGATTTATTGTATATCAAGAACTAGAGACATTGTGAACATTAAAATGAAAAATAGTTTGTAGCAGTACATGATGTTAATGTTACTTAATATTAAACAAATACTTATAGTTTTTTTCAAATTAAAGCAAATTGGAATTATTTACAAAATTTTTCAGAAAATAAAAACAATTTTAATAATCTGAATATTAATATTAAACTTTTTATTCTTGTAGCAAATTTTGTTTTCATTTTTTTAAATTATAAAAAAATAAATAAAAAAAAACAGTTTTAAGTTAAACGCAGAGATAAAACAACTTAAAAACACTTAATTATTTAATTCATACTAAAATAAATCTTTGTAAACCAGTACTATTGTAGTAAAGTTTTTATATAGTACATAATATCACTTTATAATATAAATACACGTATATTATTAGTCATCAAAAGAAATTATGTATTGATACAGTGAAAGCTCTGTTAAACGGACTCTCATAAAAAGTTATTTCCTTTATCCTGTTTCTATACTAGCTAGACTTTTGCAGGACTTTTGCACACACTTAATTTTTCTCTAACACAGAAATTTTTATTTACTGACAAAATTTTTAAAAAATATATTTAATACAAATTCAAACGTGAGTAAATCCTGATTTACTGTCGGAAAAGAAAATATGCTCTTCACACAGCAAAGTTAAGTGATCTTAAGGAAAGAGTGTTAAGTGTATACTCACACTAGTTTTTGCTTTATTTTTGCTACTA
>NC_051846.1:36680569-36691804 GCF_002237135.1 Teleopsis dalmanni
AACATTACTATTATAAATCTGTTTATTGACATAGTTTTATTCTAATACATACAATATACGATCTTATGATATATTAATGAAAATTAGCTCAATAAAATTTTATTTATTAAATATAATAACAAAAATATTTTTTGTACTTATCAGGAATGTAGTCCGTTACTTATAGCAAAATTATTATTGGTTTATGTAGAATTAAAAGACTGAGCACTCACACTTCTCCAACTACGTTTAGGTTTTCTGTAATATTGCTTGAATACTTCACTTAATGTATATAGAACAAAGTCAATGTTTTTCGTTGTGATACAAAGTGGTGGCTTGAAAATCATCGACTGTAATATCATCAAACAATAATAAAAAATTATATACGGAAAAAAATAAACAATCAATTTAAGGTTATAGAATACAGAGCTTTGAATCGGAACTTAACCGTAAATCGACAACCGAAAACAACCAATATTCTTGCTGGACCAAGACCGATATATATTTTTAATTTTTATTAAACCGGAACAAAAAAAGTACCTATTCTAAGCTCTGATTAAATAGAATAAACAAAAATTATTTTTATTGTTTTTTATGTTACTAATAAAATTAAAAAATTAAAAAAAAAACCTATTAAGTAAAAATATAAACCTTAAAACAAATCAACTTATGTGGTAGGAAATACTATTATACACTAAAAGCATTTTAGTAACATAATATAAATGTTCATTAAATTTGTTAATGTTGTATTTGAGTACGTTCTCTCACATGGATGCCCTTTCTTACAGCACGTATATCATTCTTACTCTTATATAAATTATTTAAAATTTGCATCTGTGCAAACTTAAGGGTATTATCGCTTTTTATCATGGAATCCGTACGTTTTCAATATGATACAATATTAAAATCATTTATAATATATTAATACATTTCTGCTCAATGTATAATATAATGAAATTACTTTATATACCTTAACTTTAATAGAGCAATAAAAATAATGCTATAATCTAGCATTATTGTTTTTAAAAAAATGTGATGCAATCCCCATTACAAAATTATGGTTTGTGATGCTGAAGAAGTACATAGTTCTAAGCAATGATTACAATACTTCATACCGATATCAGCACTTAGGAAAATATATTAGAGATTTAGTAAAATTAATCTTGATATATTAGAATTTCTGCTGTATACGAGTTTCGACTATCTGATATCCTGCAATATACGCGTTTAAACTA
This sequence comes from Teleopsis dalmanni, assembly GCF_002237135.1. NCBI lineage: Eukaryota > Metazoa > Arthropoda > Insecta > Diptera > Diopsidae > Teleopsis > Teleopsis dalmanni. The sequence continues at coordinate 36,681,784 of NC_051846.1, forward strand.
TGTGAAATGCTTAATACTTCCAGAATCTATAAATAGCCGGATCTATGTTTCGAAATCGTCATTCATTTATACAAACGACCAAACGCTATTGACAGTTCTTCTCATACTACCTTAACAACAATATCGATACTTCCAACACTTACTCACTTCTAAGTGCTTATAATCGATTCAATTTTATCTCTAATGTATATAAAAATATAAGAGGCATAAAAAGTATTTCACTTGCTATCAATAAATAGCTAGTTCTAGCTCATAGAATATACTGCATTGTACTGCATCATGCAACACACTACTGCTTTTACTAAGTAACGAACAATTTTAGTGTTTTTAGCAAGCAGCTTTTGTATGAAATCTGTATGTATATATGTTATATATAATTCCAGACCTATTCTGTTAACTTTATAAACTTGTCAAACATTGACACTTGTCAAAATTGACTGCTGTAAAGGTTTTGGTATTCTGTGACATAAATAAAAAGCTATTTTCCCTGTTAGTTGTCAATACAACAAATGCTGTTGACAACTATAAAAATATGCTCTTTTTAAGCATTTTTTATTATTTGCATGCATGACAAATATTCTTAACTAAAATATACGCTCTTTACAAGCATATTTTTTATTATTTGAATGCATGAAAAATGCTTTTGACAACTTAAAATATATGCTATTTACAAGCATTTTTTACGAACAGTTACGAACAGTTTTCTATACAAAAATTTGTCAAGATGTGTCCAGAATACCAAAAAGCTTTCTGCTTTATAAAAATCAAAAATTTTATTAAAGAATTTGACAAATCTGTCAAGTGCACAGAATAAGTCCATTCATATATATATATATACATGATGTAATTATGAAATAATCTAGATAGATTAAATTAAAGGCCTTAGTTTATGGATTTGTTCGTTCAATAGCACTACGTTGGTGGCAGCTATAATGTGAATGAAATGATCTTTAACTAAATATATGCATACCTAAACTAACATATAGAAGGATTTTATTTAAGATCATCTAATACTAATTAAGAAATAAGAATTATTTGAGAAATGAATGAGATTTTTGGAGAATTTTGGAATAAGTATATACATCAGTCAGCGATCGACGAGATCGAATGACTCTATTATATCACTTATTTTTTAATATCGCACTAATTTCAGTTTTTTGATCTTGAATTAAAACAAGACCAATAAAGTAGTATTTTATTTATTACAAAATATTTTACATATGTGAATACATTTTAATTTTCTATAGAAAGGATAAAATATATGGACAAAAATAAATGTTAATAATCACTAAAAAAATAAATGCAACTGATTTTGTACACAGTTTCGTAAAAGCAAAAATACTTCACAGTCAATAAATTAAATTTGATAAGAAATTCTTTAGATAGTATAATTTTGAAATAAATGTCTCAAGCCTTTACATCCAACAGGAATCAATCTATTCATGCAAACATGCATATCATGCTCTTGTTTATCGCTTCTTGTTTAAAAATTCCGAGATAGCGCTCGAGAGTACGTCTATTCCAAACTTTACATCTGATTTATTAATGCACATGGGGGGCTTAATACGTAACACCTGTAATTTCAAGGAAATTGAATTAAAATATCATGCAATGTTAAGATAATTATACAATGCTAATCTACTACTGTAAGTAAACTACTGTGCACTAAACTTAAGATTACATGATAGGAATTTAAAAAAAAACTTACATTGCCATGCAAACCGCCTTTTCCATATAGTACACCCATATCCTTGCAAGTTTCCCATATCTCCATAACATGTGGTGCACTGAGCGGAGTTTTAGTCTTACGATCTGCAACCAATTCAACACCAATCATTAAACCCTTTCCGCGCACATCACCAATAATTTCGTATTGGTCTTTAAGTTGGGCCAGACTTTTCAAGAAGTATGTGCCAACATCGAGGGAATTTTGTTGTAGACCTTCATCTTTAATAACATCCAAAACTGCGATGCCAACAGCACTAGCCATTGGGTTGCCACCGTAAGTATTGAAATGCAAAGCTTTGCTCAGTGATTCCGCAATTTTCGGTGTGGTAACAACAGCAGCCATGGGGAAGCCATTTCCAATTCCTTTTTGTTATTTATGTTAAAATCGGTTTGTTATTAATTTTTACTTTAAAAATAAATATGTATGGTATATTAACTTGCCTTTTGCCATAGTTACAATATCTGGTATAATTCCATGTCCTTCAAAGCCCCAGAAATGCTCACCAGTACGTCCAAATCCAGTTTGAACTTCATCTGATACAAATAAACCGCCATTAGCACGTATCAGTTCTGCAGCTTTTTTAATGTAACCCTTCGGGAATTGCACTGTGCCACCAACACCTTGAATTGATTCCGCAAACATAGCAGCTACTTTACCACGTGGCAATGAATACTTGAATGTCTCTTCCAATTCATTGTAATAGTGATCTGTGGCGACACATCCAGTTTCTTTATTACAAGCGCAGCTACGATCAGTTTGTACGGGGGAATCGCGGCAAGCTGATCCACCCCATATGCCTAAATACGGATCGGGCTGCATGACATGCAAGATTCCACTATTAACACCAGCTAATGGAAAGCGCCAAGTGGAGTGGGCAGTCAAACCCATCGTATACGGTGACATACCATGATAGGAATTACGTAATGTGATGATATCATTATTTCCAGTGTGCATGCGTGCTATAAGCATAGCTAGGTCATTAGCTTCAGAGCCGGAATTCACAAAACAAGCACATTTCAAATCACCGGGAAGTTTATCAGTCAAACGCTTTGCGTATTCATGTATCTTAGGATGCATATAAATATTGGTAGTGTGCCAGAGCGTGTTTATTTGTTCTTCTAGCGCTTTGTTGACTTTACTAAATTTTCACAATCAGTTATTTTCTTACAATGAAAATTTATTATTTAAAAATACTTACGGATGACAATGACCAACTGACACCGTAACAATGCCCCCGAACATATCCAAGTAACGACGTCCTTCGTGATCGAACAACCATTGCATGTGACCAGAGTGTATAAGCAAAGGTTTCTTGTAGTAGGCAGCTAAGTTAGGTGTTAGATTATTTTTTCGTAGATCCTTGATATTTTCATAGCTCGGTCCTGTGTATTGTGGTGGTTTGAAATCACAATGGGGCATCTCATTTTGCACAACCGGCATAACAGCAGGGGAAACCTTGGAGTGTAGCGTCGAGCTGAACCTTTTTGACTTGCCATGATGTGAGAAACGTGCACTGTAGGCTAAAAATTGTTTTGTGTTGAGATTTAATTTCCGCAATGTATGTAATAATATATAAAAGTAATCTTTCATAATCTAATCTAAAAATGAATATATTATGCTTTGCTAACTCAACAAATAAACAAAACACTTATGGAATAGATGAAAAAATATTATAAGTGCAAATTATTTTATTTTTTATTCAATACTCTTACAAAACCTATTAGAAATGCATTAGTTAAAATCCTATATGGGTAAATCCTAACGAAAAAAATGACTAAATATATTATTAAATAAATGTATCAATACAGTTTCACAATTTACTTAGGTATATGACCATAATCAATAATGATGTTGCTGCTTTGAACTTTTTGAACTCAAACTTTAATTCTATTCTATTTTAGTATTTAAATTCTACTATAGATTAGATAGATTTTATTTAAAACATAGGTTGTTTTTTTCTCAATTGCAAAAGACGTACTGAAATTTAAATTTCCTGAAAGAGTAATAACATTTTTTATATTCCTAGTTTGGGTTCCCAGGCATTCTAATATAGTAGGAAATGAGCGCGCAAATAAGCATGCTAGACTAGGCGCCTTTAACAGATACCCCTATTTTAAACCCTGCCGTTGTCAGCTACAGTCGGATTGGTTTAAGTCGATTTATTAACATTTTTTGCAACACTAAAATAGTAAGCGGGTCCGTCAGGTCAAGAGGTATATTGCCAATATATTCCAAATGCAGAACTTCTGATTTGACACACAGAAATAATTCAGAGATATCTAACTTAATATCTGTCTTTACAGGGCAGTGGACCATAGGACAGCATGGAGCTAGACTTGGCCTACCCTGTAGCATCTCCTGCAATGCATGTCTACCACCTCTCGAAGAAAGGACACCAGAGCACCTGTTGTGTCTATGTCCCTGCTTGGCCAGAACTAGGCTTAGCTTTTTTGAGGCCCCTTCTTTAACACGCTCAGCGATATCTTCAGTATTAGCATTGGTCACACTCTCGCCTTTATAAATGCTGCTGGCTGGTTCTAGTTCGACCTTCTTCTACTCATTATTACGAGGAATTGTGGATTCAAATGGCTTTCTTAGGTTATTGAGAAAAAATAGTTCCTCCCTCCACTTCAACAAACTAACTATATTCCTTTGAAGTTGAATAATATATTTAGTGAAGAAGTTGAAATAAAGTTAATGTAAAACCATCTACTAGAGGATGGAAGGGGAATGTAAGATATATAATTATACTTTCAGTTAAAAAATATACATGATGTAGAACAGAATTGAAAGGCATGCCCATATTTATTTTAGTTTTATGTATCGTTTTAATTTAAAAAATATCTTTACAATTTTTATCACTCTAACTGCCAAAAAATTATTGTTGTTCCTCTCGAATGTAATGAAATTCTATAATTCTTATTATGAGTCTATTATTAACCACCGTATAATTAAGCTGACCGAGGTTAGGAAACCCCAGTAGCGGATCGCTACTTGCTTTTTCTACTGCGTTTCTTTCGCAAGAATACACTATTCTTCAAGTATTCATTTCATTCGAAATCTATTCCACAATAGCAAAAAGAAATGAAATTTTAAGAGTGTTTAAGTAATTCAAAAAATACTTGATGCGTACGATCAAGCCACCGCACAATTCGTGAATGCATCTCAAATGCTTAAATGTGATTAATCCTGTTTAAAAAACTTTAACTACGCCTCTGGTCAACATTACAAACCTACTAAACGCTATTCTAAACATTAAGATTAGACCGAATTGGTCATAGAAAGTTTGATACTGGAAAGAGCATGTGACGTCGGATTTTTAAATGGAAGAGTGCGTATGCAAATGCGAAGAATTTTATATATTCTCGCGATGTTTATAAATGCAATTGAATACTAAATTGCCTCAATTGAAAGTACAAAAACTTTAATGCAAATTTATGGAACTAATTAAAGAAAAGATCGTTGAAATTTCGCATTCAGTTTACGATTAAAATAGATTTAATTGCTTGATCGAGACTACTTTCGCTACATAAACAAATTCACTTATCATGGTAATTAACTTCAAATCAATGTTTTGTAGTTTGATTTCAGATATAATATACATCGCCTGTTTTAATAATAAAAAAATAAATGTTTACTATATTTTATTTCCACTTCAAATATTTTAATCTTTATTTAGGTGTGTCTCAGTACCTATAGTATTGTACTATGATTTTTTGTTACCATGACCATTGCTCTTATTTACGAATCTATACATATATATGTGATAAATATATAAACACAATAGTATATAATATTTTTTTTATATATAATACATAGATAAGATGATTAAACGTACGAAAGCCGGGCCACCTGTGCGTATTTTTATCAAATTTAGCTTTATAATTATTGCCTGTCGGTTCGTATGGAGCAACTGTGATAAGAAATTGTTTACTTATGGAGCGGATGCTTAATTATTATATGTATGGGGTCTTTTTAGTTCACTTGCTAATAAAATTTTATGTTTGTTTAAAATTTAATAATTAGAAATAGATGTTTATACTTAAAAAGGACACACAACCATTTTCAATATTTATTCAAGCAGGGTTAGGATGAAGGGTTGCTATTCATACAAACAACAGTTATGCTTGGAGACAATTATTGTCCATTGATATGCCCTTAAAGTTTCCAAAAAGAACCGAATTGTACTAACTTTAGTCTCTAATATAGCTTCTTGAGTTATCCTTATAAAATCAGTTGCTGTTCTAAATGAATCAAAGAAGATGTCAAGTCACTAAAAAGACGGTCTCCTGCATATTGGAGCCAAATCGTCTACAGCCTCGGGCTGAGATATAGAAAAAAAAGTGGGTGATCTAAGTCTTATATTACATATATCCACACATTTTTAAATTCGTCTAAGTAAGTTGGCATTAAACACATTGCCAAAAAGGGATCGTTAATGAGAATGAAATATATGATATGCTTTAAACTAAGAGGTATTAACTTTTCGTATGTATTAATGAAATCAAGTTAAGAGTTCTGTTGCACATTTTTAAAAAGTATATAAAGCATAAAAATGGTCTTTAAGTAAACTTTTCCTATTAAAATACACTATTTTTCAAGCATATGAAAGACCACAAAACCATTAGACCTTCTTTTCAATAACATTTATGTAGTGCTGGTATATTCATTCATTTCTTTTCCTCAATACGGAAATATTCTCATTGTAAATTTGAAGGAAATATTCTCATTTTTGTAATACTTAAACACTGAATGTGAACACTTTATAGACGTTAAAGTAGAATCTATGGATAAAGATAACAAGAGGATGGGCTATATTTCTTTTGACAACACTACTGACCCGAATTATTGTAATGCAACTAAAAAAAATTTTTGGGTCATTAGTTTCTGACATTATTAAATTAATTTCTATATTTGAAAAAATAGTATTCTACTGATAGCAGGAAGATACTGCCTTCTAATATACAATAATTATAATCCAGTTACAGATTATAAGTGCTCTTAATGTGGAAGCTACATATGTAGACTGTTTATAGCTTCTTCTATGCTTATCTCCACTTGGTGGATCTACTCCTTGAAGTAGTTTCTAAAATAAATTAAAGTAGAAAACCATAGTTTTATAACTCAAAAAAAAAGAAGTAAATAACAAAGTAATAGCGTAAAGAACATCTTTCATTAGTTGGGTCTTCAATTAGTGACTAAAAGAACAAATTTTTGACAAATTTTTTATTGAAGCTATATTCTATTTCAAGAAGCTTGGAGAATGTTTAAAAAAAAATGTAACGGATAACCCAGATAAAGTTGATGAAATAATTTTTTTAGTTGGGTATTTTTACTGCTAACCAATAGAAGTTTGTTGCCAAAAATATGTAATCCAGAGATATTGAAAGGTATGTCGTTTTCGATTGGTAAATTTGGGGTTACTTTTTTAAACGAGATTCACTTTTAGTGCAATTTTCATTTTCATTTGGTAAATCTGTAAATAAATAACTCTTCAGATTAATGTATAACACTTGAGATTAATTTATAACACTCTAGATATTTTGTCAGAGCAGAAAGATCACTCTAAAATTAACAGCTGTTTTATGTGTGAACAAATAAATTGTGTTTTGATTCGATATATGTATTTTTGAAATATATAAATATCTACTAGGTTAGGTTAGGTTAGGTTATACCGGTGATCCCTAGTGGATCCACTTAGGCCTATTGGCCCATTGTGATGCCGTATATAAATACTAAAAGAAAGTAAGAGAAACCTCAGGGTTTAAAACCACCTAGAACCTTTTGCGAAGCATAAAATGCTATTTAAAGCCCGATCCTGTAACTGGTCCAGGTCCTCAAGGAAGGGGGCCCCTAGAGTACTAAATCGCCAACGTGCAAGAGCTGGACAAAAACACAACAGATGAGATGCGCTCTCATCGTCCTCCCAACAGCTACGACAGATTTGGTTGAAAGGAAGACCTAGTCTTCTAGCATGGTTCCCTAGCTTACAGTGCCCTGTAATCAACCCTACCAGAAGACCAATGTCCTTGCGGGACATCTCAATGAGAGTTTTCGATTTTCTTTTATCGGAAAGTGGCCAGATTGCATACAGATGTCTACATATCGTTGAGTCTTCCCATCTTTTATTAAAAGTATTAGCGCAGAAAGAACTCAATATCAATTTACATGATGTTAGCGATATGCCCAGATAATCTAGGTGCTCCGAGTATGGTTCTGAAGCACCCTTTCTGGCTAACTCGTCTGCTTTGCAATTTCCGAAAATATCCCTATGACCGGGAACCCAGATTAGAGAAATATTGAGCTGCGTCGACATTTCGTTTAGAGATGTGTAGCAGTCAAGAACCGTCCTAGATGTAAATTGGACCGAACTCAAGTACTTTAATGCAGCTTGACTGTCTGATAGTATGTATATATTCCTGCCAAATATATCATCTAAATTCAAACAAGCTATAGCTTCCCTGATGGCGAGCACTTCCGCCTGAAAGACACTATAATGATCTGGAAGCCTAAAGAAGGAAGATTTGTTCAATTCCTCTGAGAAAACTCCACTACCTACACCACTACTTGTTTTGGATCCGTCAGTGAAGATGGTTACGCCCTCATCTAAGAAGGGGCCACCTGACGTCCATACCTCTCTAGATGGAAACACGACATCAAATTTCCTGTCAAAGTTGAGAGTGGGTGTGATGTAATCAACGTTTTTAGGAGTAAAATTGAAAAGATTTAGAATGGAGGCATGACCATAGTCACTGTCTCTCCATTGTGAGGTAGCTTTTAGTCTTAAAGCAGATGAAGCTGCCATTTGTTTACTAATAATATCCATTGGCAGTAACTGAAGCATCAAATCTAGTGCAATGGATGGTGTGGTGCATAGCGCCCCGCTAATACAGAGTTCAGCTCTACGCTGAATCCTGTTAAGTACTGAGCAGTACGAAGATTTATCAAGAGCTGTCCACCATACCGTAATACCATACATCAATATGGGCCTAATAACAGCTATATATAGCCATTGGGTGATGCGAGGTTGAAGACCCCACTTCTTACCAATAGCTTTCTGACATAGAAGAAGCGCAACATTGGCTTTTCTTGCACGCTCTAGAGTGTTTTTCTTCCAAGTGAGTTTCCTGTCGAAAACTATACCTAAAAATTTGGCTTCCTCCTTCACATGTATCACAGAACCTCGTAGAGAGGGTGGAGAAAGATTCGGGACCGTATGTTTTCTTGTGAAAACTACGATTTCAGTTTTATTGGGATTCACCCCAAGGCCACATTTTTGTGTCCAATTGTTTAGGATATTAAGACCATTTTGTAGAATATCCCTAAGAGTGGTAGTATATTTTCCGGTGACTGTTATCGCAATATCATCCGCATATGCAATAGTTTCGCATCCCTCCGCCTTCAGTTGTATTAGCAGTTCATTCACCACTATGTTCCAAAGGAGAGGGGAGAGTACTCCTCCTTGGGGGTACCTCTATTTACCCTTCTGCGTGCCGTTGATGAGCCCATCGTTGCTTCAATGAGTCTGCCAGTTAGCAGCTGATTTATAAAGCCAATGAGCGCATCATCAACACCCAGACGCGAGATCGCGCTTACTATTGCACTCGGGAGTATATTGTTAAAGGCCCCTTCAATATCTACAAAAGCAACCACACAAAATTCTTTGAGTTTTATGGATTTTTCTATTCTGTAAGTGAGGGAGTGGAGAGCTGTCTCTGTAGATTTTCCCTTAGTGTAGGCATGCTGTGAGGGGGACCACTGGTTGGGGCTTACAGCACGCCTTACTTCTACGTCTATTATTCTTTCAAGAGCCTTCAACATGAAAGAGGAGAGGCTTATAGGACGGAGTTCATTGGGGTTATGGTGCGAGGTTTTACCAGCTTTGGGTATAAAAACTACTCTAACCTCCCTCCATTTAATCGGGACATAGTTAAATAAGAAACAATGTCTAAAAATTGCCAAAAGCCGGTTGTGTATTAACTCCCACGAATTCTGAAGCTCAATTGAATGAATACCATCCGGTCCTGGTGATTTGTAGGGTTTAAAACTAAAAATAGCCCATTTGACGATCTGCAGGTTAACCTTAATAGAGTTAACCGGTGAGAGATTAAGGCACTCTGAGGATGCAGCTACCGAAGTAAAGATCCCGGAAAGTGAGTATCTAGTAGTAATTGTAAAGATTCGCTACTATTATTGCACCATGTCCCGTCAGATTTTTTGAGTAACTCTGGGACAGATGGATTTTTGGATAAGATTTTACGCAGTCTAGAGGTTTCAGAATTGCTATTTATT
>NC_051846.1:36691904-36700776 GCF_002237135.1 Teleopsis dalmanni
ATGCCCAGATAATCTAGGTGCTCCGAGTATGGTTCTGATGCACCCTTTCTGGCTAACTCGTCTGCTTTGCAATTTCCGAAAATATCCCTATGGCCGGGAACCCAGATTAGAGAAATATTGAGCTGCGTCGACATTTCGTTTAGAGATGTGTAGCAGTCAAGAACCGTCCTAGATGTAAATTGGACCGAACTCAAGGACTTTAATGCAGCTTGACTGTCTGATAGTATGTATATATTCCTGCCAAATATATCATCTACATTCAAACAAGCTATAGCTTCCCTGATGGCGACCACTTCCGCCTGAAAGGCACTACAGTGATCTGGAAGCCTAAAGAAGGAAGATTTGTTCAATTCCTCTGAGAAAACTCCACTACCTACACCACTACTTGTTTTGGATCCGTCAGTGAAGATGGTTACGCCCTCATCTAAGAAGGGGCCACCTGACGTCCATACCTCTCTAGATGGAAACACGACATCAAATTTCCTGTCAAAGTTGAGAGTGGGTGTGATGTAATCAACGTTTTTAGGAGTAAAATTGAAAAGATTTAGAATGGAGGCATGACCATAGTCACTGTCTCTCCATTGTGAGGTAGCTTTTAGTCTTAAAGCAGATGAAGCTGCCATTTGTTTACTAATAATATCCATTGGCAGTAACTGAAGCATCAAATCTAGTGCAATGGATGGTGTGGTGCATAGCGCCCCGCTAATACAGAGTTCAGCTCTACGCTGAATCCTGTTAAGTACTGAGCAGTACGAAGATTTATCAAGAGCTGTCCACCATACCGTAATACCATACATTAATATGGGCCTAATAACAGCTATATATAGCCATTGGGTGATGCGAGGTTGAAAACCCCACTTCTTACCAATAGCTTTCTGACATAGAAGAAGCGCAACATTGGCTTTTCTTGCACGCTCTAGAGTGTTTTTCTTCCAAGTGAGTTTCCTGTCGAAAACTATACCTAAAAATTTGGCTTCCTCCTTCACATGTATCACAGAACCTCGTAGAGAGGGTGGAGAAAGATTCGGGACCGTATGTTTTCTTGTGAAAACTACGATTTCAGTTTTATTGGGATTCACCCCAAGGCCACATTTTTGTGTCCAATTGTTTAGGATATTAAGACCATTTTGTAGAATATCCCTAAGAGTGGTAGTATATTTTCCGGTGACTGTTATCGCAATATCATCCGCATATGCAATAGTTTCGCATCCCTCCGCCTTCAGTTGTATTAGCAGTTCATTCACCACTATGTTCCAAAGGAGAGGGGAGAGTACTCCTCCTTGAGGGTACCTCTATTTACCCTTCTGCGTGCCGTTGATGAGCCCATCGTTGCTTCAATGAGTCTGCCAGTTAGCAGCTGATTTATAAAGCCAATGAGCGCATCATCAACACCCAGACGCGAGATCGCGCTTACTATTGCACTCGGGAGTATATTGTTAAAGGCCCCTTCAATATCTACAAAAGCAACCACACAAAATTCTTTGAGTTTTATGGATTTTTCTATTCTGTAAGTGAGGGAGTGGAGAGCTGTCTCTGTAGATTTTCCCTTAGTGTAGGCATGCTGTGAGGGGGACCACTGGTTGGGGCTTACAGCACGCCTTACTTCTACGTCTATTATTCTTTCAAGAGCCTTCAACATGAAAGAGGAGAGGCTTATAGGACGGAGTTCATTGGGGTTATGGTGCGAGGTTTTACCAGCTTTGGGTATAAAAACTACTCTAACCTCCCTCCATTTAATCGGGACATAGTTAAATAAGAAACAATGTCTAAAAATTGCCAAAAGCCGGTTGTGTATTAACTCCCACGAATTCTGGAGCTCAATTGGATGAATACCATCCGGTCCTGGTGATTTGTAGGGTTTAAAACTAAAAATAGCCCATTTGACGATCTGCAGGTTAACCTTAATAGAGTTAACCGGTGAGAGATTAAGGCACTCTGAGGATGCAGCTACCGAAGTAATTGTAAAGATTCGCTACTATTATTGCACCATGTCCCGTCAGATTTTTTGAGTAACTCTGGGACAGATGGATTTTTGGATAAGATTTTACGCAGTCTAGAGGTTTCAGAATTGCTATTTATTTCTTGACAGTACGATTGCCAAGTGTCTCTCTTGGACCTACGTAAATTTTTCTTATATTCTTGCAGAGAGGTTTTGTAATTCAGCCAATCACTCTCATTATTATATAGTTTTGCTCTGTTGAAGAGTCTCCTACACTCCTTTCGTAAAAGACCTAGATGCTTATTCCACCAAGGTGGGTTACATTTCCTACTAGGTTGTGTGAGGGGACAAGCATAACTGAAAGCTTCGTTGAGCACTGAGGTGAGATCTTGGACTTGATTGTCTAGATCAAAAGTGTTCCCAGGGGGATCGGAGGAAGTGGTTAAAAGCAGCTCACTTAGAGCTGCATTATAATTCGTCCAGTTTGTGTTTTTAACATTTCTGAACGTTTTTTGATTGCAGATGTTCGATTCATCTAAGGTTAAGGTGAATTCTAGAATCATAAAATTAACAGCTGTTTTATGTGTGAACAAATAAATTGTGTTTTGATTCGATATATGTATTTTTGAAATATATAAATATCTACTAACACAACTACAAAAACTTGAGATTACTCTAAAAATGTTTGATTGACAAAATTTGACAGATCGAGAGTGAATCTAGATTGAATGCAGATTTACAAATCGAAAACGCAATTAATTTTAGAGTTTATTGGAGGCATCAAATCGATCAGACTAAAATATATTTGATAGGTAAATAATGAAATTGTTTTAGGTTCTTTAATCTATAAATATACTAATATACCTAAAGGTATAAAATATATTATAAAATACTCAAAGAAAAATTTTTTGAACGCTTGAGTAACTATTAAAAGCTACTACTTATTAATTATTAATACATAATTATTAAAAAAATTAAAAATCTTTTTGCACATACAAATTTATATCTAAAAATATATTGCTTGTTTCTGATCAAGTCGTTATATTTATTTATTTTTCTTATTATATATCAAAATAAATTTCAAATGTTTTGTTTAATTATAAAAATCTTTAAATTTATTAGATTTTGAGAATTTTTTGTTTAATTAAAAATTATTTAATTAAAAACACCATAGATCTGATATATTAAAATTCCTGTTAAATAAAAATATCTGCATTCTTTACCACTTCGGCGGTGTTTTAAATAAACGAGCAAAATATATTTTTCGATATAAACTGATATACTTATTTAGTATAAATAATATATTATTTTTGTTTGGATCTATAGTTAAAAACATACCATATAGATTTTTAAACGCCATTTTAGAATTTTTTAAATTAAGTTCAAAATATTTTATATTTCTTCTTTATATTGATGTAAATTTATTCACTTAACATAAATAGAATTTAATTAATTCTGAAAGATGTGAACGTCCCGTCCCAGTCGACCCAATCCGAACTAACAACCACTTCAACTGACGACAACTACGCAACTAATTTCAAGGCAAGTCGCACCAAATCGAGTATCTCACCATCCTCAACTTCGTATTATCACAACCATAAATAACACATGCTATTTTATTATTTTGTTTTATGGAGGAAGAAATACAGTTTAAGAGAGTCAAGAGAAAGTAGCAAGAGTGTGTTAGTACCAGAGGAATGCAGAAGAAAGTGAGAGCGCGAGAGGTTTGTCTACAACAGAATATTTTTGTTTACTTTTTAATCGCGGCGTGGTCGTTCTTCTCCCCAAATATATGCGTACGAGTATCTCTAAAGCTGGTTTGTTTATATTGATAACAGGTAGTTTTCAGGTACGCGATAGAGAGCTGTTATTCAGAAGAAATCCGCGAAATACTAATTTTGCAACTGATATAATAGAGGTAGGGTAATATAGCTTATTTGTTTTTGTTCTTTTTTAAATAAATACTTTTACAAAAAATATAGTTAAGATCAAGGCCATGCAATTGCAAATGAAAAATTACGATGTTTTTTAAAATAAAACATTATCTATACTTCTAAAAGCCTATATCGAAAAGAATATAACACAGGTAAAAAGGAACCAAATTCTAACTTTTATTAAATATTTTAGTACAATGAATTATATATAATAGTAGTATAGAGTAGTAGTAGTATGTATAGAATAGGTGATCGCAAATGGCTTTCTAAATGTAAAGGGATCATTTTAGGAATCATTTAAAAATAGCACAATAGGATAAAAATGCTCGACACTTTTAAAGTGAATTATTACAGGCGGTGGAAAATGAATTAAATACCATCATCTCCAACGCAAGAGATCATGGTCAAAAGTCAGTGAGTGACTTTCTACAAACGGTTTCAAAGCCTGAGTGGGCAGCAAACAAGGCTATGTTGAGTATTTGGTTGGGTTAGAAGGAAAGTCTCTGTTACGAACTACTCTACTTTAGTGCACTATTAAATTCGGTCCTATACTGCTCACAACTCGACAGCTAGAATGAAAGAATCAAGGAAAGCGAACAGAATTGACCAACAGAAAAAGGGTTGTGTTCTATCATGACACTGCCGCGCCACACACATCTTTGATGACTTGAAACGATTTAATAGAACTTTGTTGTAAAGTCTTAATCCATCTCAATATAGCCTGGTCCTCGCACTATCTAACTACCAATTGTTTTGGTCTCTGCAATGCTCTCTAAATGATACAAATGGCCGACCGAATAAAATTAATTGAACGAGTTTTTTGCCAATAAACCACAGAAATTCTACAAAAGTTTTATTTAAATCAATCTCTAATACAAAATATTTTTGTTCAAAAATATAGAAGAAACGGTGGAAACTTTTCATATCACCCAATAATCTTAGCATCTTGGTTTTATACTAAGTAATTTCTTTTCTGCAGAATGCTTATCTGATCATGGTCACAAGATGTAATTTTATATATTATAGCAAAGCGGCTTCCGTCCCTCAAGCCATTTCCACCCCCTGGAAATGTGCCTGACAACACTGAGGTATTAATGTTTTGTTGTTACATGAAAAGATTTTACAAGTCAAGCAGATTTTATTTAAATAATTTGTTTTATATGTAATCTTACTTTTCTTTTAACTGGTTCCGGTGATGATTCTACAACTCCATAAATCCGATTTATGTGATTCGAAATAATTACAGGATATGAATTTTTCAACAATTATAGATCCATTATTTAATCCTTATTTATAATATTAAGTGCATATCATAATCCGAATAATGCTACTGAATAGAGTCTTAGTGAAGCATATGAATCTTGTGCAAATCTGTGCTAAACATCCACTTCCAAGAGAGTCCTCTATTCAAATTCCTCTTTTAATCAGATCGTTTAGTTTGGCTAAACAGTTGTTAACATAGTCTAGATTTTCGAGTTTTGTAAATGACGAAGAAATTTATTCCCTGTTCTTTCGATTTATTGTGGCGTGAAGAATATTTAGTAATGCATATGCTGATTATTGGAATTTTTGTTGATGATTATATATTTATGATCATACATGGACTCAAAATTTTTCTATTGCCCTACTGTTATATTTATAACTTAAAGCAAACTACATTGTCAGTGACTAAATTATTGGCGACCAAATTAATCATATATATTTTTGGACGCCTAGTTGAATATTCTATATTACTCCACTCTGACTGTGTCTCTATTTTCGAATTGAACATTTTTTTTTTTTAAATCCATTTATTTTACTACAATCTGGCAGGTATGAATGACAATAACATGAATCGTAATAATAGTTATTACAATCTAAAAAAGAAAAGTACTTATGGACTATGTCCAGTTACATATCCATATATAATTAAAATAGAAGTGTATGACCTACATATATATATTTAAAACGTCTCTCGATGTTTTCTTTTTTCGCCTTGTAAAAGTGTTGAAGGGGGACATCAGATGTGTAACCAGCGGGTTTGAATGCATATATATGCGATGGGCGTAATTTTTTGTAATTCTAGATATTTCTTTCTTGATTGTCGGAACACGTAGTTATTTATGCAGCTGTTCATTCGTTACATACCAAGATGCATTTGTGATCATTCGTAGTGTTTTAGATTGAAAACGCTGGATAGTTGCTAAGTTTGAGTCTGTTGCAGTACCCCACAATTGGGCTCTATAACTCCATATAGCTTTTAGTACAGTTTTGTATATAAGCAGCTTATTGTCTAGTGACAGTTTGGAATTTCGGCTGAGGAACCAAAATAAGTTTCGCAAATTGAGACCCAAGGATTTACGCTTATTAAATATGTGTGGTTTTCAGGTTAGTTTACTTTTCAGATGTATGACCAATTATTTAGTCGAATTGAACATATTATCTTTTAATTGGTCAACAAGTCTCTCATACATTATTCAGGTAATCGAATGCCACATGACTCGCAATGGTTCCAGAAAATGCAATAGACAAATGGACGAAATGTATTGACTTTACCACGTAGCAACCATAGAAAATAATTATCTAAAATAAGTTTGTAAATATGTGTGGACATTACATTTCATAAACAATCTATGTGTTCACCCTTCAACTTAAAGCTCTCCTTTTAAATAAATAAAGTATGTTCTTATATATACTTATAATAAAATTCTGTTTTGTTCTCAACATATTTTTTTTATTTTTCAAACTACAAAATGAAGCCATTTTATGTAAACTTTACAAAAAATATTTTCAAAATTTTAAAAACAAATTACTGGAAGTGCTGTTAGTGCAACTTTGGAACAAAATTTGCGATAAATTATTTTCGTATTTCAAAAAATACAATCTTGCACTTTTAATTTTATTATTTTACATTAACATATTAAATATGTATTTTGTATATATGTACATAATATTATATGATATATGCTATTGTTGGTGTACGTATACTTTTTATAAGCGCGTCAAATAATTTGTATTTAAAGTTTGCTGTAAGTTAGTTTCATTTTCCATAGAAAATAAACGAAAAACTTAATAAAAAATAAATAAATAGAAGAAATCATTTAGATAAATTACAAATATTATACATAGATTTAGTTTTTTACGCAAGACGTAGTTTCATATATATATTAACACAATCACTATTAGAATTAAACACAATCAATATGAAACTTCTTTAAAGTTATTTGGGTTCAGTAGCTGGCCAGCAACAATTTTAGAATACTTAAGAAAAACATATTGTGGATTAAATTGTTAAATACATGAAGTAAATACAACAAAAAAATAATATTATATATATATATATATATTTTAAATTTGCGTAAATATTTAACAAATATATGTGTAGCAAACATAATTCTGGTAATTGTTATTTTAGATTCACTGAAAGGACTAAATATTTTATTAAGTTTTAGTTATCTTTTTAGATTTCTAGAATTTACAACGCAGGTCCGCCGGAGTATTCGTCAAAATCATCACAATCATCCATATAATCTGGATATGGTTCTGGACTATTTGAATTGTCGATATTTGCAGCTAGTCGACGTAAGTTATCCACTCCAAGAAGAAGTTGTCTAAAATGTAAAAATATTTTTTAATACTTTATTTAAAAAATAATCAATTTATTTTAAAATTAAATGTTAAAATTAAATATAAACACGTTTTTATATATTTTATTTAAAATAAATTAATTCAATCATAAAAAGAAATAGTTAAAACAAATTTTATATTTTATTTTATTTTAATTTTCTTTTTTTATAGTTATTCAATTTGCATATCTTATTAATAAAAAATAAAAATAGCTAACAATATTTTTTTCCGAAATCTTTAATAACTTTCGTTGTTGTTAATAATATTAACTTGCAGTTAATAATAGTTAATAATATTAGAAATCGTTTTCATTTGCAATTAAATACATTGAAATATATTTTTTTAACAAAAAATCAATTTTCGTAAAAAAAAATAAGTATAAAAAGTTTAAGCGTTTCTGAGTGCCTATTTTTTTTACAGCACCATATCATCATTATATATAAATTAAAATATGAATTTCTGATTTCTTACTTTAAATTATTTTCCGCATTAGATGCTGCCTTTAGTAATTCCTTAGAAATCTGTTGTGTTCTGGACGGTCTTTCACATTTGCCACGAGCACTAACTCCATCTGTTGTGCAGCCCCTTGTACTACAGCCACCAACTGCACCCTCTTCACGTAACTCATAATTCTCACGTCGCAATGTTTCAACTTGAGCCTATTTAATAATTTAAAAATTATTTATTACTATTTATTGCTTTTGTAATTCATGATAACTCACCGTTAACTGTGTGACTTGGTGTTTTAATTTTGTCACGTGACTTTGCGTCGCTGCTGCACGTTTATTATTATTATCCAAAATTGCTTCCACTTCCGACATGTTTTGAGATAATGTTCTGCTATAAGTTAGATCAACACGTGAGCGGTCCTGTAGCTGTCGTTCCAGATCATGACCACGACGCGTTTGTTCATTTAGCGCTATACGAGCCTCGTTCAATTCACGCTGTAATCTTTCATTTTCAATTCTAAGTCGCGAAAGTTGTGTTGTCATTGAATTATCCTCTGGTGAGCCCATTGAGTTTGATGGTAGACCGGCAGCTACGTCTGCTAAACGCTGTGAAGAGTGTATAATTGGACCATCGGATAAGAAATCAGGCAGCATTTTTGAACTACCAGCCGATTCTGTTCCTACTCCTGAGCCAATTGTACTATTTCCTTTCGGTATTCCATAGCCTGTTGCTGCATCTACATCAGATCCTCCAATCGAACCACCACCCATAGCTCCACCACCGGTTCGATCTTCAGAAAAACCGATAGGAGAATTTGGTGGGGAATTTAAGTGCATTTCGTTTGCATACCATGAATCCATCCAATGGTCTTGCACAAAATCGGGTAGAGCCGAGGCAACAGCTGTTGGAGGAAAATCACTTCCATTATTAGGTAGTGGACGTG
>NC_051846.1:36700876-36708146 GCF_002237135.1 Teleopsis dalmanni
AATTTAATTTAATTTAATTCAATTCAATTTATTTTAATTTATTTTAATTTAATTTAATTTAGTTTAACTTAATATAATTTAACTTAATTTAGAGAGGTTTTTCGAACAGTAGTGAATTGCAACAACAAAATTTTATTTTTAATGAATTGAATTTTGTTAATTTTGGCCTATTTTAGAGCTATTTCGAGTATTGCCAAATATCTTGGTTCAATTCTTAATGCTTGCAGTCTCAAAAAAAATCTTACGAATAATTAAATGTAGAAAATAATTCCAAAAAGACTATTGATGATGGGTATTTGGAGAATCTCGAAACTGTTGTGTGATCAATTAAAAATTAAATAATATTTAAAATAATTTTTTAAAAATAATAAAAAATTTTGTTGTTGCTTTTTACCACTGTTCGGACACAATTGTTTCTATTGAGAAAAATAGTCACTTTCATCATAAATGACTTTAAAAATGAAATTTAAATTAATTTATTTTGAAATAACTTAATTTAATTAATATGTTTTAATTTAGTGATTCGAATCAATGTTACTATTAAATGAATTTTTAAATTTTATTAAGAGTATTCTACACATTTCAGTCCTTTCCACTTTTTAATATTTTTTATTAATTCAAATCCTTTTAGTTTTGTTATAAATATTATATGGTTTATCTTTGATTTTCAAACATTAAAATTTTTTTTTTTTTCAACTTACGGGGTTTCGATAGATAACAGTCCTGACAATACACAGATTTCACAATAAATAATAATAAAATAAACCGGCACATATTCCTTTAGTTTCGATGAGTGGAGTTATATTTTTCAAAATTTAGAACCTTAAACCATCACGGCCTGCAAGCAGAATTGAACTAAAATATTCACAAAATGCTTTAAAAGGCGCATGCGCGAAGTTGTTGAAAAAAGCCTCAGTTTTCCAAATTTCGTTTTTCGTATGCGAAACTTGATTAAAATCTGCAAAACCGCATGAGATTGGAAAATGTCGCAATTGTTCAAATCGCATGAGCCGAAAGCAATAAAAAATTGTATAAACAGAAGCGTTAGCGGCCACTGTTGCTACTTTTAAACTTGTAAGTTAGTGGGGCAGCAACAACCACAACAACAACAACAACAACAATAACAACATCAGCTGAAAGAAAAGCGAATTTGATTCATAGCACAACATGTGCGCGATTTCATCATCGAAAGCAGAACGGCAACTTCGACTCCAAGTTTCCAGCGGACGCAACAATTGCATTCGCACATTTCTGCACTTGCAAGTGCAATCGGCGCCGCATTTGCAGCATGAAACCCATGAGCTAGTGGAAATCGTCGGTGCATTACCACAAGCGTCAAGTCTTAAGATACCTGAAATTGCTTCACAGCAACAGTTGCACATTGGATAAGTATTGCAACACAAAATTACACAGTTTATGGGTAACTTTATTCAGGCGACTTTGTTGTGGCAACCAAGCATTCAACATTCATTGTTGACTGTTGATTGTTTACCTATGAAGTTTCAATTTGGAGTGAAGATTGAACTCCATAAAGTGCAAACCATTTAGTATAATTAATGCAATAAACGCGAAGCAACTGAAAGAAATTTCAATTGATTAAACCGGCTCGTGCTGAGTTAAACTATCTGCACTAATGCAGAGTGTAAGTCGTCAGACTTACACTGCGGAGATCTTACCGAATCGTGAGTCATGATTGCGAACCGCTGAGAAAACTATTGAAATGCAATCTTTTAATGTGGAAAATGCACGAAATGGAAGTGTGAAAAGAAATGATATTATGGCAATGTTAATTAACTTTATTACACATTTATAATCCATTGGTTGGCGTGAATGGAAACGAGAATGTTCCGAAAACGTATGGTTTCCATTTCAATTAACATTTTGCAATTTCAGAGTATATTTGCAAAATGCATAATGCAAGAAGATGTGCACTTTTCAGTAAATGCAAAATAATAATATTGCAATTTTTATATATATGATTATTAGAAATCGAGATTTCCGAATATTTTTACTTAATGATTTGAAATAGTATTTAACAATGTAAATCCTCAACATTATTTACTAAATCCGGCTCTTTAAATTTTCTTAGTACTTAGTCTTCTTAACATACTTGCTCGTTGATATAGCCGCCAAATAAGTAAATAAACTGCAATCCAATAATTCATTTGAATTATTATACTATATTATTATAACTAAATGAACTCCTCTACTAAACAACAGTTTTTCTTGCAGTTTATGATTCTGAGGCAATTTTTGTTTATAGTTTTTACCTTTTTACATAGCTTTTTATTACCAGTGTGCCAGGTGTACGTAAAAATTATTCCAATTTTGTAATAAAACGAATTCAAGTTAAATTTTGAACTGGTTTGTAAGTTTGAACTCATTTTTAAAAAGTCACTTTTGGAAAACTCCCGTTTTCAGCTGAGTCCGAAAAATCATCTACATTTTAAATTCGAATTCTATTTGGACAATTGTTATAGCTAGTTTAAATAAATCAATCAATTAATGGCGTTAAAAGTTGACAACGAACGTCGTTTAAAAATAATAATTCCGGATAATTTTTACACAAAATGTGTTTGAAAAATAATGATATTTTAAAGAGAAATTTGTTTGTGATGTTATTGTTATTAAAAACAAAACTAACAAAATTATTAATTTTTAAAGTGAAATATAATATGACGCGTTTTATGCAGAAAAGAAATTATTTTTTAGTTAAAAGGGTTCAAACAGTAGTAAAAAAACAACAAAAAAAATTGTATTATTTAATTCATTGAAATTTAGCTGACCATACAACGCAAGACCATATACAAGTATATTTCCTAATATCACTGATGAGTTCTTGAGTACCTGTGATGAGAAAAAAAAGGAAAAAGGCAGCGTTTTGAATTTCTTGGAATATGCAATAGTTTCGTTATGAAAATATCGAAGGGCTTCACAGTTCTTAAAATTTATTTTTTTTTGAATATGTAATGGTTAAGCGATATTCGACTAAAATTAGGGAATATGAGTTTTTAAATTTCTGTTTTTAATTATTTATTAAGGAATTTATGTTTTATTTTACCTGTAGATGAAAAGCTACAATGTAAGACTGACTGTATTAAAACCATATTTTCGAAATGAATAATAAAAATTTTAGTCGTGAAGATCAGATTCCTTAAAATCTCATTTCAGTAATCTGAGAAGAACAAGAAGGTTAAATAAGTTTAGCTTTCAGAAAACTGAGTTTATGTAACTCCGAATATATATACACAATAATTCAGGAAAAAAAACACGAAAAAGCACTAAAGTGGTTGACAAATATTTTTGTCAAATTTATAATCAAGTTTACATTAAATGCCATTTTGAAAAGAAATGATTGGAACAGCTGAAAATAACATATTGAAATATAATGAAAGACACTGGGAAGAATTATGGTTGATAATAGGTATTCATTTATGTGGAAATTAGCTAGACTGGAAAACTTTAAAAAATAGATAATACGAACGACAGTAGGTACTTGTTGTTACAATCGCAGAGGATGTTATGTTCAAATATATGGGTTTTTTTCCATTTGAGCAAAATTGATTCCAGACCACTGGGTTAGATGTAGAAAAGCAAGGTTTGAAAACAATGCTTTGTAATTAAGTTTATTATGCGTTCGGTACATTTTTGAGTTCAGTACATTTATAATGCTGGATAAATGCTACATTCTGTATGAAACCTAAAATAGTGGTTCAGTTACAGTACAATGCCGAGATATTTAAGCTTGTTGGCACGCGAAAACGTAATATTATCAATTTCAAGATCGATTTATGAGTTACGTGAATATCGAATGCGATTCCACCGCAGCGATGCAATAGTAATAGTTCAGATCTTGAATGGATTGAGTTTGATTATCCAGGCGATATTGTAACTAAAAATGATCGTAATGTAAAATATAAGCTTATAAGAAATACGATAAGAGTAGAGTGATCCCAAAAAAAAATAAAGCTCATTATTGGCAGAAAAGCTTGCTAATTTCATGATAATAAATAAAAGTGCTCTTTAAATTCGCTAAAAGCCAGAGCTTTTAGTATACCTACTTAACAAAATTAAATGAACTTAACAAAATTAAATGAAAGTAATGATTAAATGCACTGCGGACATATCAAAACAAAGAATTTGCTTTTAATAACAATGCGAAGTAAAAAGAGGAGCTATCTGCAAGGAAAGCGATGCACTACAATGCTTCTGCGGATCGCATTTATGTTATAATGAAATCAATGCGATTGGTTTTCTGTGAAGCATGTTACGAGTATATATTTTTTAAAATTTGTTTGATGTTTTCTTAATAAAATTCATTTTTTATTGAATAATTTTTAATTTTTTTTTAATTGAGTCCATGACAAATTTCATTCAAACCCCCCACACAACATATTAAATCTACTGATATAATTACGGTGATTAATTAATAATGATTTATTTATCTGTTATTAAAACATATCAAGTATTTATTCAAAATAACTAGGGACTAAGGTGCTAGAAAAAATAAAAAGTCATCTAAACGAGAAGACTTGTAGATAGCGGAGTTGAGAAAGT
This sequence comes from Teleopsis dalmanni, assembly GCF_002237135.1. Lineage (NCBI taxonomy): Eukaryota > Metazoa > Arthropoda > Insecta > Diptera > Diopsidae > Teleopsis > Teleopsis dalmanni. The sequence goes on from NC_051846.1 coordinate 36,705,434, forward strand.
GTCTCCCAACGCAAAAATTAATGCAGTCTCGGAGCATTCTCCTATTAAACGCTCGAAGCTTGATGTTTTATTTAAGCTTATGAGATTCTGGACCATATGTAAAATGAGTACACAGAGTGTTTGTATCATAGTGACAGAGTTCCAATCTTGCAGCTCTAGTCTATAGAGCTCAATAAGTGAGTGGAGGTCTGGATACTAATGTTAGATTGAATGAAAACACGTTCAAGTATTTTAACAAATTTTTTTAAAATTTATATCAACCCTACTCCCTACTGTTAGCATTTATTTAAATGTAAGATTATTAAAAAATTTATTTCAAATATTTTTAAATCAATTTAGTTTAATTTAGTCAAAACTATTAAGTAGTAAAATTGAAATATTTTTTGCTTATTTTATAATCTACTTAACGAATCAACTACATTGCAAACAGGCACCGCAATTAAAACATCAAAATTTTAACTACTTTGCCTTTCCTTAATTAAAAGTTTTCGAAAAAAAATATCTGTGAACTGGCTAATTTACGTAGAACTAAAGTAACTTTTATATTTTTTATTATCACATGAAAAATTATGAAATTAATTTTAACTGAACATGTTGCCAACGACGCTGATGAACTGCCAGGAGCAAACATGGCGCAAAGAGCAGTCTCGGCGGACCAAGTAATGCAAAAAGTGGAGTACCGAAAGAAGTCCGTTAAAGTGACATTCGCACATGCAGCATATGTAAGTAAAAATTGTGCTATTTTTTCTATTTTTTGGACTCGTTAAGCCATTCGGACCCAGCGAAACTTTTGAGTTTGCCAGCTGTTTCCGAAATAATTTTCCGCCAATGATTTCATATAATTTTGTTCTTTACTTTTTCCTTTTACGTGGCGCCCATTGTTGTGTGAGCATTTCAAGCTAAGTTGGTTCATGAATAATTTGCGAAGTTTTAAGAGTGGACAATTTTTCAGAAATTTGCGTTTTTATCCGGTTTCATTAAATCGGCTTAGAATGCCCAGCGAACACACATGTGTATTTCTACTCACACAAGTGCAGGGCAAGAAAAACTCTTCTGAATATTCATAATTGTGTTAACTGGGCGAGAGGACGAACGAAACGAATGTGTAAAAGTTTTGACCAAATTTACATATTTGAACCACAAAAAATCAACAAATTAATTATAATTCCACCACGTTCTATGAAGCTCTGAATGTTTGGATACAAATACTCGTATATAGAGATAAAAAAGTATTGTGTGAAATCTGTAGCAGTAGCAAGTATTCCATATAGTACATTGCAGTGACCGAATGTACAAAACAATGAATACGAAATAAAGTCGAATTTTGTTGCCATCCCGCCCATATATTTACACATAACACAATAATAAAAGGAAATATTAAATAAATGGTTTCCCCTCACTGCCTTGTAGCGAAGTAATTTAATTTGCAGCACACAAAAACTCATTTCATGGGTCAAAAACTACAATCTTCCATTCGAGGTTGGAAAAAGCAGAAACCTACCAAAAATTGATTATGGCCGGTTGTGGGGGGATAACGAAACAATTGCAGTTCACTGCTTCGCCCCAAATATCATCAAAATCCGATTAGATGCAATTCAACTCCACTTTGAGGTTTTTTCTACCGCATTGCCAAAGCATTTATTTGGCAAATTAATTCCTGAAAAGGTAAGTTGAATACGATTTGAAACAATGGAAAGGCCAGCACTGCATGTTGGAAATACCAAAGAAGTGAAGCCCTTAAAAAAAAAGAAAATTGTTTACGTTTTCGGAGATAATAATCACCATCATCTAAGACTTACCACAATTTGTGACAATTTCTTTTGTGGATTTGAGAATTAATTTTCGAATGTCCTTTTGTTCGAAGTGAAACTGTTTGGTTTGCTGACTTTTTCTTTTCTATTGTAACGATAACTCCCAAAAAGGACCAACACTGGTTGCGCTTTTGTTACGTTAGCCTTCTTACTCTTCCTTCTCGAGTTCCTATTTTGCATATATACGAGCAGCTCCAGCACATTATTTAAATAAACACGTGCGTTCAAACAAGTGTGAAAAGGGTTCAGATTCGAGTCCCAAATCTGGACTAGTGCCAACTGAATAGAGCAGAAAAGAAAAAACAAAGAGGATTTTATTTTGAGTTTCTTTACGATGAACTTACATTTATGGCGATTATGATGTTAATAATGATAAAACTGATTACATCGACTGCACTGTTTCTAATTTTTCCTTTCATTTTATACTAAACTTCTTTTCATTAATTTAAAGAAGCTTTAATTTTTTCAATACTACATACTTTGCAGTGTACAAAGTACGAACATAGCATATATTTGTTAAAAGGCTCTCATGCTCTCACAATGTTAAACTCCAGAAAGTTATTTATATCCATTGGAAAACTTAATATTTTTTTTTATTAATAAACGAATATATAGAAACACAAGAGGTTGTATATATCATAAATGTGGGCGGTGATTTGTTGAGCCATGAAGCGAGAAAAATCTTATGGAAGTGGGGGTTTATTTTTAATACATTTAAATGCTGAAATAGACAGAGTCTTGTGAGCGTATTCGATTTAAGTACATTCGATATTCTTCAATTTGATTACAAATATGATTTTATACTTAGACGGGTTTAGAAATGACCCATTTCTAAAAAAGCAAAGCAAATTTTTTTAAAAAAGTTTTGATTCCTTTTGCAAAGGCCTTTTTTCATTTAAAAT
>NC_051846.1:36708246-36712850 GCF_002237135.1 Teleopsis dalmanni
TGACTGCATGTAATGACATATCATAAGTTGGCAATGCTCGCATTGGCGTAGGAAGCGAAAGAATTAAACATTTCTGACAGGCGTTCAGTTGAGTTTCCCCTGCCAATTGACATTTTATTTATGAATCATAAAAGTTTTTCTGTTTTTAAAATATTAATGATTGTCTATACGTGTCTATAGTTTATTCTTTATGAATAGGAATAAATATGTTATTTGGAAGATCATTTTTATTTAAAATGAATTTAAATCACTTAAAAAGCATAACTACATTTTTATATCTAAATAACAGATCAGTAATAGAAATTTCTGAAACTATTTCTCTTACTGCCACATGTGATCATTTCTTTAGAAAATCTTATTCCATAAAAAAATTAGATCACCTAAATCCTGATTCAATTGTAATTTACACACATATAAATTAAAATTAAACTTCGTAGTTCACAATAGCATAATTGTGTAGCGATATTGTGAATGAATCCTGTCAGCTGAAGTAAAAGAAAGCAAAATATTGCTGAAAAGTTTGACATTTTGAGTTAAGAGCAGAACTATAAAAATAAATACGAGCAAACAAATTAAGATAAACTTAAGATAAAATTAAAATTTGCTGTCTGAACAGGATTTTACAAAAAAAAAAAAAAAACGAATGAGCACAATTATAGTTGATACCACAATTACTTGAGCTGTTTGCATAGGCTGTAGGAAGCAAAATAAGTTTTGGAAAAAAAATAAGGGATACATCTTGAGTTTCTTTATCGTATATAGTATCATACTACTCGATCACGCTTAAATGATACATACATTGACTCTAATGAACACTGATGAAGGATTTTCAGCTGTCTGGGCAGAAAAATTTATAATTTTTGTGTTTATAAAAATATTTTTCATTTACTTAAGCAAAAATCTACATTAAACCTACTAAGCGGTCTCTAAAGGATTTGGTGAAGTAATAAAGTAGTATATTTTTTAATTGGGTACTTAAAAAATTAATAGTTTATTTTTTAATTATACAAGAATTTATTAAAAATTTTCCCATATTTATGCTATATATGTAACTAATTTAATATATGTTGTGTTTCTCTTCATTTGAAATAATATATATAACTAATTTAATATATGTTGTGTTTCTTTTCATTTTAAATAATTTCTTCAAAATAATATAATTGAGTTTCATATTTAAAATTTAAAAATATTCGCTAAATAAATTTTTCAATTTATTTTATCATATTGCCAAAGTTTTAATATTAAATCACTACAGTGCAATACTGAAAATGTCTATAAAGTTGCATATGAAATTTTTAATTAAATATTTTTTTAATATTCATTCAGCACTTGATATTAATTCATCAAACTGAAATTTTATATCAATTTTGCGCAAAATTTATTTCATTAAACTGCTTACACAACGATTTCATTCACACAAATTAAATATACTAAATGCACTTAAGGAATAAAATAGAGCAAAATAGAGACAGAATAAAATAAATTTAAATAAATAGAAATAATGAAATAAATTCTCCCTATTTTGGTCCACACCACTTATTTCCTGCATCATCTATCAATTTTTATTACACTCGAGAGTTTATCAATATCTCAATATAGTAAATTTTTCAAATGTAAAATAATATTTTTTTTGTTTATTTTTATTTCGTTTTATTTTGTTTTATTTTGCAATACAATTTTTTTGTGCAACAAATTTGTTGCATTGTTTGGCAGCACTGGCAATAGTAAAATGGTATTCTAGAGCAAAAGTGTTTGCGTTTGTGCTTGTGTTCGTATGCACTTAGCATGAATGCATAAAATGCAAACATGCCAGCATGCATTGAACACACACACACCTACTGTATGCATGTGGGGCAATGCATAAGTGCAGTAGCAGTAGTGCGCTTTGTGCCAGTATTTGTGCTTTTATCAATATTTTATTTATGGTAAATAAATACAAAAAGGACTTTTTTGCCTGTTGAAATTGTTGTAGTTCCTTTTGCGTTATTTCGAGTGCAGTAAAAAATATAGTAGGAAAGAGGCATGAAAACGACAATTGTGCACTATTATTTCACTAGTGTGCCTTGCATATGTGTATGTGCATCAAACATACTACGATAGTGTATGGTGTTGTGTGTATGTGCACAGAGTTGCATCTATTGTGTACAAAAGATTTATGATTGTTAATTTACTGTTTTTTGGTTGAAAAAACATTCAGGTCGCTAAATTATCGTTTGACAATAAAAATTTGTGATAGTGTAATGCAATTTATAGTCGAAAGAAGTATTAAAAAATGTATAAATACGTACTCGTATATTCAACGATTTGCAAATATACATTTTATTTGTTGCAAATATTTTTTTTCAGCTCGACTCCGTAATAAAAAGTTATGCTCTGGCTGATACTTCAATTAAATAATTTATAGTTTTTAAATGACAAATAGCAGAAATTTATTCAAAATATAGATTATTAGTATTTATAGGCTGATAATTGGAAAATTTATGCAATTTTTTGTACAGTTTGTGGGGGATCAAATTTTGCTTTTAAATATGTTTACATAAAGATAAACATATATCAATTTGTTTATATAGAAGCAAAGCTGAAAGGTAAGTGCATTATGTAGTTAAGCTGTGATGGAAAATTTGTGCAGTTGAGTGCCATTTTGTTGGGTATTAACTTTTTTAAGACTTGTTTGAATTGTTTATTTTATAATAAACTTAATCACTTGTTTTGTCAGTTGTGATGGAACTGGATTGACGGATTATGCATACTTTATTATATATTTTTTTTAAAAATGCAGTGAACCTAAGAAACTGTTTATCAGTGTGGGAGATTATTGGCATGTTTATCTCAAAGAAATGTATAAATTTTTAATCGGTTTTGATTGTTTATATTAGAGATATATTTAACACCTGAGAAGTTTGCTAAGTTCGGACTATTTGATTAAGAAAGACCACTGAAGAACAACAAATAAGGTACTAAAAAATTGCAGAAACAGGTTTTACAATCCATTTTTATATGTTACTGTTCTCTATTAAAATACAATACACCACCACGATTTAGTATAACATATGTAATGCATTATATAATTGGAATGATTCCTTGCGATACGAGTAATTGGGCAGAACTCACAATAAATGATTCCCTTTGTAGAAATAAAAATAACTATTGCTTTTCAAATTTGAGTAATCTAATACCGCTTTTTGAAACCACAATTTAAGTATCAAAAGAAAACCGCTGATCTGCAGAAAAATTATTCGACCGTATACATTATACTGGCTGGGTGGTTTTTTTGTTAAGTGCCTAAGTTGTTTAAATTGCAGTCATTAGAAAAGAGCGTTTTTTCTAATTATTTATATTGTTAAAGGCTGATGTTTTATTATTTGTTTATTTTATATAGTTTTTGATAGAGAAGAAAATTGATACATAGGCTAATATAAGTATATAAGAACAAGCATAGAGAGATAATCACACAGGCATTTAGACTTATATGGTTAAATCGGTTTGTCTTGTCGTTATGGGTAAGAATTCATGTCTTTATAAGGTCTCAGATGTTGACAAGACATAATACACTCTTTCTGTACAATATAAGCGTGGAGTGGCGGCTCAATTTAAATCATGGCAACATACGTTTAATACAAGCTTGGGTTCAAACAGTTAGATTGAAAATTGTATAAAAAATATATGGGCTAACATATATAAAAACAAGAGAACAGAGGTGACCATATAGTTTACACAGCAGGCTGACTGTTCGTGTTGTCGATTTGGGCATGAATATATGTATCTCACAGGGTCTCAGATGTTGTGTTCACTGTATTATAAATAACTACATATATAAGTACGTGTTTACTTGTTTAAAGCTATCTTGAATTAAAACGGTTCAATAAAAAAAAATGAACAAAGAAATATATATGTAACATAGACTAACAGACATAAAGCCAAACATACAGAGGTGATCATAGTTAGGAAGTAGGAAGGTTATTTCTCCTTTAAAGAGTTTCAGATATCTTTATCACGAAATAACAGTATACGGTACAACAAACTTATTAGGTTCTATAAAAAATATTTATAATTTATAAGCGATTTATTTAATTAAATTTCTCATTCGAAATTTTTTAAATATATAATTTTTTTAACTTTTTCTAATCTCCTGCTGACTTTGCAATTAAATAATTGTGTTTAATTAATGCTATTTTATCTAACTACAAACTCATTCATTAGAATTCAAATGAAACTACCAAAACTATCTGAAATGTGAAATTTTTCTGTTTACACACAAATCGTTGTGTATTATCGAGTGACTTTCGTAGATTTGAAAATTTCATTTGAAGTGTGTAACTACAAATTTATCTGACAAATAGTAATTAATTTGAAATTAAAAAAAGTATCATTGTTCCAATGTAAGCATGCGATCTGTAGTTTTTGACAAATTACATTTATTTTATTTGTAGTCATATATATAAACAAAAACAGTTAAGGTCAGATACATGCTCAGTAAGGGCATGGGAAGTATTTGGTTTGTTAAAGCAAAGGCGTTGGTTTGTTGTCTGTAGTTGGCAAATGAAAATGAATGTATGAACATAGTGATGAAGTACGGATATACTCGTACAAAAGTAAAATCCCGT
>NC_051846.1:36712950-36716855 GCF_002237135.1 Teleopsis dalmanni
TTTAACGTGTGCGATCGTAAAACCATCGAATTTGTGATTTTCAATAAGTTTCTCAAAACTCTAATATTTTGCATATTTTAACATGTGCGATCGTAAAACCATAGAATTTGTGATTTTCAATAAGTTTCTCAAAACTCTAATATTTTACACATTTTAACATATTCGATCGTAAAACCATCGAATTTGTGATTTTCAATAAGTTTCTCAAAACTTTAATATTTTGCATATTTTAACATGTGCGATCGTAAAACCATCGAATTTGTGATTTTCATTAAGTTTCTCAAAACTCTAATATTTTGCATATTTTAACATGTGCGATCGTAAAACCATCGAATTTGTGATTTTCAATAAGTTTCTCAAAACTCTAATATTGTGCATATTTTAACATGTGCGATCATAAAACCATCGAATTTGTGATTTTCAATAAGTTTCTCAAAACTCTAATATTTTGCATATTTTAACATGTGCGATCATAAAACCATCGAATTTGTGATTTTCAATAAGTTTCTCAAAACTCTAATATTTTGCATATTTTAACATGTGCGATCGTAAAACCATCGAATCTGTGATTTTCAATAAGTTTCTAAAAACTCTAATATTTTGCATATTTTAACATGTGCGATCGTAAAACCATCGAATTTGTGATGTTCAATAAGTTTCTCAAAACTCTAATATTTTGCATTTTAACATATTCCATCGTAAACCCATCGAATTTGTGATTTTCAATAAGTTTCTCAAAACTCTAATATTTTACACATTTTAACATATTCGATCGTGAAACCATCGAATTTGTGATTTTCATTAAGTTTCTCAAAGCTCTAATATTTTGCATATTTTAACATGTGCGATCGTAAAACCATCGAATTTGTGATTTTCAATAAGTTTCTCAAAACTCTAATATTTTGCATATTTTAACATGTGCGATCGTAGAACCATCGAATTTGTGATTTTCAATAAGTTTCTCAAAACTCTAATATTTTGCATATTTTAACATGTGCGATCGTAAAACCATCGAATTTGTGATTTTCAATAAGTTTCTCAAAACTCTAATATTTGGCATATTTTAACATGTGCGATCGTAAAACCATCGAATTTGTGATTTTCAATAAGTTTCTCAAAACTCTAATATTTTGCATATTTTAACATGTGCGATCGTAAAAACCATCGAATTTGTGATTTTCAATAAGTTTCTCAAAACTCTAATATTTTGCATATTTTAACATGTGCGATCGTAAAACCATCCAATTTGTGATTTTTTCAATAAGTTTCTCAAAACTCTAATATTTTGCATATTTTAACATGTGCGATCGTAAAAACCATCGAATTTGTGATTTTCAATAAGTTTCTCAAAACTCTAATATTTTGCATATTTTAACATGTGCGATCGTAAAACCATCCAATTTGTGACTTTAAGCAAATTTCTCAAAACTCTTATATTTTGCACATTTTAACATGTACGCTCGCAAAACCATCGAATTTGTGACTTTAAGTAAATTGTTCAAAACTCTTATATTTTGCACATTTTAACATGTACGCTCGCAAAACCATCGAATTTGTGACTTTAAGCAAATTGCTCAAAACTCTAATATTTTGCATATTTTAACATGTACAATCGTAAAACCATCGAATTTGTGATTTTCAGTAAGTTTCTCAAAACTTTTACATTTTACACATTTTAACATGTACGATCGTAAAACATCGAATTGTGATTTTCAATAAGTTTCTCAAACTCTAATATTTTGCATATTTTAACATGTGCGATCGTTAAACCATCGAATTTGTGATTTTCAATAAGTTTCTCAAAACTCTAATATTTTGCATATTTTAACATGTGCGATCGTAAAACCATTGAATTTGTGATTTTCAATAAGTTTCTCAAAACTCTAATATTTTGCATATTTTAACATGTGCGATCGTAAAACCATCGAATTTGTGATTTTCTATAAGTTTCTCAAAACTCTAATATTTTGCATATTTTAACATGTGCGATCGTAAAACCATCGAATTTGTGATTTTCAATAAGTTTCTCAAAACTCTAATATTGTACACATTTTAACATATTCGATCGTAAAACCATCGAATTTGTGATTTTCAATAAGTTTCTCAAAACTCTAATATTTTGCATATTTTAACATGTGCGATCGTAAAACCATCGAATTTGTGATTTTCAATAAGTTTTTCAAAACTCTAATATTTTGCATATTTTAACATGTGCGATCGTAAAACTATCGAATTTGTGATTTTCAGTAAGTTTCTAAAAACTTATATTTTACACATTTTAACATATACGATCGTAAAACCATCGAATTTGTGATTTTCAATGAGTTTCTCAAAACTCTAATATTTTGCATATTTTAACATGTGCGATCGTAAAACCATCGAATTTGTGATTTTCAATAAGTTTCTCAAAACTCTAATATTTTGCATATTTTAACATATGCGATCGTAAAATCATCGAATTTGTGATTTTCAGTAAGTTTCTATAACTCTTATATTTTACACATTTTAACATTTACGATCGTGAAACCATCGAATTTGTGATTTTCAATAAGTTTCTCAAAACTCTAATATTTTGCATATTTTAACATGTACGATCGTGAAACCATCGAATTTGTGATTTTCAATAAGTTTCTCAAAACTCTAATATTTTGCATATTTTAACATGTGCGATCGTAAAACCATCGAATTTGTGATTCTCAGTAAGTTTCTAAAAACTTTTATATTTTACACATTTTAACATGTACGATCGTAAAACCATCGAATTTGTGATTTTCAATAAGTTTCTCAAAACTCTAATATTTTGCATATTTTAACATGTGCGATCGTAAAACCATCGAATTTGTGACTTTAAGAAAATTTCTCAAAACTCTTATATTTTGCACATTTTAACATGTACGCTCGCAAAACCATCGAATTTGTGACTTTCAATAAGTTTTCAAAACTCTAATATTTGCATATTTTTAACATGTGCGATCGTAAACCATCGAATTTGTGATTTCAATAGTTTTAAAAACTTAATATTGCTATTTAACATGTGCGATCGTAGAACCAATCGGAATTTGTTGAATTTTTCAATAAGTTTCTCAAAACTCTTATATTTTGCATATTTTAACATGTACGATCGTAAAACCATCGAATTTGTGATTTTCAATAAGTTTTTCAAAACTCTAATATTTTGCATATTTTAACATGTGCGATCGTAAAACTATCGAATTTGTGATTTTCAGTAAGTTTCTAAAAACTTATATTTTACACATTTTAACATATACGATCGTAAAACCATCGAATTTGTGATTTTCAATGAGTTTCTCAAAACTCTAATATTTTGCATATTTTAACATGTGCGATCGTAAAACCATCGAATTTGTGATTTTCAATAAGTTTCTCAAAACTCTAATATTTTGCATATTTTAACATATGCGATCGTAAAATCATCGAATTTGTGATTTTCAGTAAGTTTCTATAACTCTTATATTTTACACATTTTAACATTTACGATCGTGAAACCATCGAATTTGTGATTTTCAATAAGTTTCTCAAAACTCTAATATTTTGCATATTTTAACATGTACGATCGTGAAACCATCGAATTTGTGATTTTCAATAAGTTTCTCAAAACTCTAATATTTTGCATATTTTAACATGTGCGATCGTAAAACCATCGAATTTGTGATTCTCAGTAAGTTTCTAAAAACTTTTATATTTTACACATTTTAACATGTACGATCGTAAAACCATCGAATTTGTGATTTTCAATAAGTTTCTCAAAACTCTAATATTTTGCATATTTTAACATGTGCGATCGTAAAACCATCGAATTTGTGACTTTAAGAAAATTTCTCAAAACTCTTATATTTTGCACATTTTAACATGTACGCTCGCAAAACCATCGAATTTGTGACTTT
>NC_051846.1:36716955-36723862 GCF_002237135.1 Teleopsis dalmanni
CTAAATTTCATCATTCGAAAAAATAAAGAAAAGCCTCCAAAAGACATATGGAAAGATTTGTAACTCGTTGCATAGGTAAATGTACTTTATACATGTACATGTAGTGTATTTAATATATAGTTTTGCCTTCACATATAATTTTATATTATTGCTATATTAGTCAACTTAATTCAGGAGACTGATTTTAATAATAAATACAAGAAAAATAGTAATATTAAATTGTTTTAGCTTATACACTTTGGGAATCCCTTTAGAGAGAGCATAATAATTCCCATTAGTTCTATTGAATATTCTATTATTGAAGTATTATTTTGATTTTTAATGTGTTAATATGTTTAATAGGCATTAGTGCAATTAATGTATTCCAATAATGATGTTGGAAAAAGTATAGATTAGCTATCTAAATTTACCATTTTAAAACTTTTAATTTTTTGAAATGAATTTCTATGCTGCTTTTGAAATGAATTTCTATGCTGCTTACAAATAAAAAATATTTTATGAGCTTTAAGTACTTTATTAAGCAAAAGTAATTCCTAGAAAAAAAATATTAGTTGACCGCATATTGTTATTTGAACGATGGTATCTGATAGAATGATATAATCTGGAAATACTTGGCCTGGTTGAAAAAGTCTATTCTTGTTAGTTTGATGTGATGAAATGTTGATTATATTGGGGCTATATCTGCAATTATGAAAATTGTTATGTTAATTGTTATGAATCAAGAACAAGCAAATTATTTATATTGCTTTGTTAGTTTAAAATACAATTAAACATTTTATCACATTAAAAATGAGTTTTTAATTGCAATTTGTTTCAAAAAAAGTTTTGAATTATTGAAATATCGTTGAAGTATCGTTTTTTGAATTAGTAATAATGCCAAAAACAATGTCTGTCTTAGGAAAAATATTTAACATTTTATTTGACCGCTGACGTAAATAATAGGAAGATAAACGTTTTCAACTTTTAATTCAAATCTGAGATTTTTACAAGGAAAATTTATAGGATGCTTGAAACTGTTCTTCATATGACAGGGAAAACTATAATTGGGCACAAAATTACTTGCTTCAGATTGATGTGAATGTTAAGTAGCAAATATTTTCCCAGTTAAAGCTTTCTAATTGCTAATGTTAGTTTATTAAAAAAGAACAAATAAACATCAATTCTTATTTTTTTTGTTTTAAATTGATTTCGGGTCTGGTTTGCTTATTCATATATATTAAATTTTGTTCAGATTAAAATGAATCTTTTTTCAAATATTTACAAATTATTTATTTTTCTATATCTTCAAAACAAATTATATGCTATTCAGGCAGTAAGTATTCATATAAATTTGTATATAAAATGAAATGATTTGAAAATTAATGCAAGAAATATATTTGTAGTTACGTTTTGTTGAATTTCATTCCGCTGGCGCATCTTTTAATCCAGACTATTTCTCGAACTTTACACTGCACACGACCAACAACACAATGAATGTCGATATGTACATAATACAACCACTGAAGAGTGGTTTTAGAGCCTATTTTGAGTTTCAGTTGCGAATGTCTAACACGAGGAAGTATCAACAGCTCTTCAGCTATCATATTGACGTCTGTACCATGGTTGCATCCCTCAAGGTGTCTCTGCTCAAAAAGTGGTATAATAGTTTAAAACGTTATGGTAACTTTTTAAGTAATTGTCCCGTAACTGAGGGTCATTACTATCTCAAAGGCTGGAATTGGGACCCAAAACTATTGCCAAGTTTTTTGCACACTGGCGAATATCGCATAAGAGGATATGGATATTATGGAATATATAAAAGCAAAAATGAAGTAATGGTGGTTGATTGTGATGTTCATATTAACATTATATAATAAATGAAAATAAGATATATATGAAATAAACATCAGATTCGAATTTAATATTGTTTAAATTTTTAATGTGAAAATATATTTTAACCAGAAGAGGAGAAATAAGAACTTAAGGATTTCATAACTTTGTTGCCATAAAAAAGTTGTTTTAAAAAAAATTTTTCCTCCTAGCTTAGTAGATCATGGCAAACTTCAGCTTCAATATGTATTTTCAATGTTTTAAGAGTGGTTCTATTAAGTTATTCTCGAAATTTATGGTTCAAACAGAACGCACTCGGGACAATTGAAAGCAAAATGACTTTCAAATTCCTAGATTAAAATCCAAATATTAATTCTTATTTTTAAATAATATTTATTAATTAATAAATATTAATACTAATAGAAATATTAATGAGATTAGATCCAAAAAAAGCATATTGTGCTAGATATAAAACCAATCAGTTAAATCATTTTACAACAAAATTATTTTCTGGACCCCAATTAACAATTATACCATGAACGGCATTATCAATACGATGAATATAACAAACTTTAAATAAAGTAAAGACTTATATTCGGTGAACTTATGTATATACACTGGATACAGGGCTATCCTTCTCCAACCTATTTTGAAATCCCTCCATTTACCTTCGGTTTTTACTATCAAATTCTAAGCCAGCATGCTATGTTTACTGAGTATCAAGAAACTAGAAAGCAAGAGTATAATAATGACTCGATTTTAATAAAAATTAATAAGAATTATGCCTAAAATATGAGTCTCATATTATATAGTAGTATTTGCTTATGCGTCAGGTTTTGGGTATAGCTATATGTCTCTATCTTATTTTACCTACTTTTATCTTGACTAGGTAAAATTGAAAGTTAATCATATGATTCAGTGATCATTCGTTTAACATTGTTTAACTGTTATATGAACTACCGATGGTTTATAAAAGAATACATGGCTCTAAATAATGTAATAGAAAACTTTTTTCTGAGTCTGTTAAATTTCTGAGTTCGTTAAATTTTTGACAAACTCATAAGTTATTATAGAAACATATCAAGAAGCTATTGACCCATAATTATTCTTACAAATATGCTGTTAATACATTACATTTAGCTAGAAATAAAAAACTAATGACAAGCTATTCATTTTGATGACCTCTAAAGAACCATTTGCGATAAAAGTGTTGCCATAGGTAAATCAATATCTGCTGATATTACGTCAGTTTTGACTTCCCATTCAAAGAATAAAGTGGCATCGATGTGATTGCAGGGGCACATATATCATATTCAAACCTGTTTAAACTGTTGGTAATTAAAGCTAAATGCGTTTAAGTCAAACAGAAAAGGGAAACATTGTCTTTACTAGTTATTAATGGTTAATATTGACACAATGTTTCGGAGTAAAATACATAGACATCTACTTAGATAGCTGACTAACTGAAAAAAGCATATTGAAGCAAAATGTTAGCATATCAAGCTAACAGTTAGGCGTCTATTTTGGATTTTTAAACGATATTCAAAGTTTTCTCTTGACTTAAACGTGCTGCGCTGTAAGAGTATTATTTAGACTATATTGATGTTCGAAATTCTGTTACCTATAAAAATCTAAATATACTGTTGGTGAAGAAAGAAATTTAAATCCACTCCTATATATATTTTATACGTTTAGCTGATAACCTAAATGCTCTAGCATAGAATTTGTTCTAACCCCACCAGTTAACTACTTGTAACTTATAAGTTTGGTCCTGGATGTTACTTGTTTAATTTAAGACAATTTAAACTTATATATTTTAGCATTTAATATTTCATTTTATTAATATTGATCACATACTAGATTATTATTAAGATAAAGTATTCAATCATTGTAATATCGCTCTACATACGCTTTTAAATTTTGATTTGATTAAATTATTATTTAATTGTTTTTTTAGATCACGAATTTTTTTGGAGGGCTTTGGTATTATTGCATATCTAGTATTAAAATTTTCAACAGTTTAAAGCACTTTCAAATAACTGCGATTATTTGCTTGAATTTACTTATTGACTTCAATTAAAATTGTTATGTTAGCTACGGGTTCCTTTGTGATTCTTTTAACTCTTTCTTTACGAAAATAGGTGGTTATAAGCAGCTTATAAGTTCCATTTACCAGAATGGTAGGGATTGTCATGTGATCGGTGCGAATACCATTCCAGTGATATATACCCTAAATTTCAAAAAGTGATATAAATATAAATATTTAAATTTTAGATGTGATACCTTTTTTATGGGACAACTTTTTGGTAAAGTGCCAAATTTAAAGAAAGAATTTAACCAAATATGTGCCATGCCAATTTTGTTGTTTCCACTTCTACCCAAAATTTCACAAACATTAACATCATAATGAAAAATTGGACGATAATGCTCGTTTTTCGACATCTTGAAATATATGCCAATTATTGTCCAAGGATCACTTTTAAAGTCCTGTGCAATGTGCAGAAGTACGTCAACTGATACATGATCAGCATTGATATTGACTGTATGATTTTCTATGTAGATGGGATTGAAGTCTACTACAGAATTGATTAAGCTTATACCCATGTCTCTCTGAAAATTTGAAAAGTATGTGAATAATATGAGAAAGAATTTTCTCGTAATCCTTACCTTTTTGGTCGTCACATTTTGAAGTGAAAAATTTAAAACAAAAAATGTTATAAAAATTGTAGTGATTTTATTCATTTTCTGCCAAATTTTTACAATTCCAAGATTTTGTGGCAAAAAATTTTGAATTCATTGTAATTAGTAGTTCAATGAAGGCAGTGAACAGTGAATTCGCATGTTTTAAAAAGTTAAAAATAAATAAAATAACTAACTGCAATAATTATATAGTCATTAACCAAAAATGAAAAAAGAATAAAATCATTTATTTAATAATCAATTTTTTTCGATTTCCTTTATAACTTATTATTAAATTTTTTTTAAAGTCAATTTTAACGGAAACAAACTACTTCACTAATAGAATGCTTTTTGACTAGTCATGGAATACAACAACAATAGATAAGTGAACATAAATATATATAATTGTTAGAATACAAGATCCGGCCTTAGAACTTTAAACCTCTTAATTTGGAAGCAATGATTACGAGCCAAGATTGCACGAAACTTTCGTTGATCCAATTTCAAGCTTCATCTTATTTTTTCCTGATTGCTCAAAAGGTAACAATCAAAGTAATTATTAATTTTTTTCAAGTGTATGAGGAAACAACGCATTAATAAACACTTTTATATCAAAGATATGAAACTGAAAATAATATATGAAAATATAACTTTTTTTAAAATTAATAACAAAAACTCAATGCCAAGAGAAAAACTCCAAAGAGTAGGTAGCTTGTCGTGGTATATGGTTTATCTTTTAGTTAGAGCTGCGGACAATGAAACATTTATATTCAAATTTGTGAACACGTTACTCTGTTTGATCAGGCGTTCTATAATTTGGTTAAATTACACGTTCTATGGCTGTCTTAATATATACTCGTATGCAATTGTTTTGTAGTGTACTGGTTATGACGATGTACTTATAATCTAAGTGGTACTTTCATGTTTCTCGCAAACAGTCAAAGACCAAATGGCCTGCAACTAGTCCGACTGTCTATTACACTGAAGGTTAAAAGGGTAATGTGGATAAGGTTCCGCTACCTTCAGATGTTAGGGAGTCGGGTGGAGGGCGTAAACAATGTAGAGCAGATTTGTATGTACTAGCTAGTCTATTTTATTAATCGAATGAAGCTTTGCAATAGGACCATTTGGGATAACTAGTTACTTGAGTCAGGAAATAGTGAAAAATAATCTACAATAATCCATCATACAATTATAAATAAAAAAAATTTTGTTGATCATGTTAACTGCCGAAAATCAACGAACGTAAAAAAAATTTCAAAATGTTGTACAAAAATTGTCAAAGAAGTCTAAGTTAAAATCACTTTCTCATCGAATCATCTAGTACTTCAGTGATTTACAACATCTATAAATTAATAACTAAACTCAAGCTTTAACATTCTAAACTGAGAGATTATTACTATTAAATAATAGGCTATGAATGCACCCCGACATAAAAGATCAATCGTGCGTCAAACTAAGAGATTAACTATATAATCTAGGCTTGTTAAAAAATCTAGAACTTACGAGTATAAGTTTGTTAAAGGAATTCAATCGCTAACATGTAGTTGGTCATAATAGTTCCAACAAATTTGTATTTTAGTGCTTTACATAATTTTCAATAAATATTTTTAATTAAAATTAAATATTAAATATAAAATAAGTAAATAAGAATAAGAAAATTTTTAAAATTGAAGGATAATTCTCCGCTAAGAACAAAATATTGAACCCATGCATATCAAAAGCAAACTGATTGAGTTTCGTAAATAGATGTGTTCAAAAACTATGCAATATTGATCTGAAGTAGGCATTTAACCAGAGAGAGGGACTTAAAAAATCGAAGAACTTTATTTGTACTCATTATAATTATTTTTAATGCTTCATGGAACTACTAATTACAATGAATTTAAAATTTTTTTATTAGATTGATGTTAAAAGTTCCTCCATATAAATTATTGAGTACGGGGTTGGTCCGAAACTATCTATAGGAAAGTGTACACAATATGACAGTGTGCAGATTATGAAAGATTATTAATACAAATAAATCCACATTTACTGACAAAATAAATAAATAGTCCTCTTCATGCAATAGATATTATTGATTCTCTTTCATTGAAATTTCACCATAATATTTTTGATAATGGTTTGTCCTAAACAGTCGAACATATATGTTATGGTTGAATTTCAATGAAGAGATCAGAATAATATCTATTGCCTGAAGAGCACTTATTTATTTTGTTCAGTATGATGGTTGGTTTTATTTTGTATTAAAATTTTCTCTCTGCACACTGTGCATATTGGTGTACACTTTCCCTCATAGATAGTTTCGACAACCCATTATCAATCATTTATATGAGTAACTTTTAACACTCATTTATAAAAAAATTTATATCATTGTTACATTCCGGTATTCCATGCATTAAATAATTATAATGAGTAC
>NC_051846.1:36723962-36732822 GCF_002237135.1 Teleopsis dalmanni
CCTAAAAAATTCATAAATTTATGAAAAATATCTTAAATCTTGTGAATACCAAAGAGTGAAAATGTACTTAAAGCTGATTGGATAAATTATTAAATTTATACTTAGACTTGTAGTATAAAACTATATTAAAATGAATTAAATTTATATTAAAAATGTTTTTTTTTTATCAAAATAGTCTTAGAAAGAAAGTTTAAAACATTAGAAATATTTTTATATGACAAATAAAATTTTTAATTTCTAACCGGAATGCTAATGAATGATAACACATTGAATATATTTAAAATGAAGGTTTTGATATTTCAATTAATTATTATTAAACAATTTATAGAAACTAAAATTAAATTAAATTTTAATAAATATCGATTATAATCTATTGCATATGTTGAATAATTGAACTTTTCGTAGACTTTTAAAGTCAAAAATAAGCATGGTTAATAGAAAAATAGCTTTATTAACTTTTAATAAAAAAATTAATAAAGGTTAATAATTAACTACAATTAACCTTTAATTGAAGTTAAGACTGTATAATTTTGAAAAAATATTTCAGGTGGGCATATATTAAGTAAATAATTTGATCTTATTTATTTTGAATTCTATTCAATTCTAAGAAAATTTTATTATCAAATACGATAAGTCCATGAGCTTCAAACAATATATTTCTCAGCTTGCATCTGTAGCTCAAGAAGTGGGTCTTATATAATTTAAAAGTGATATTTATTAATATCAGTTAGTTCATTGACACATTTAAAAGAGAAGTTGTGGCAGCGGTCGCAGGAAGTTTTATAAACAACTAGATTGTTGTTGATGGTGTTTAGTACTACAAAAGACAGAAAGGTTGTAATACATATAGGCTTGAATTAAAAAATTATTATGTTAAAGTAAAGAATTTACCTTTGTCTTAAGGCGTTCCATAGTAAATAAGACTTTTCATAAATGAAAACAACCCAAAAGCGGTTTATTTCGTTTAAAAACATCTCAGAGGGATTATAGCTTTTGATTTAAAACAGTGATTTGGATGGCCTCAAAGCACATCAAGTAAGTATTTTAGATTGTTGGTCAGTTTGTCATTCCGGCTTTTGAATATTCGTATTTCTTCCTTTAATTGACTCCTACTACCACAAAACCATAATGTAAGTAAAATTTTCATAATGCCAAATTATGTGATATTATGAAGGTATCCAATTTCTTTTAATTTCAAATTTCAATTTCTTTTCTTTTTAATTTCAAAGACATCTCATAAAAAGTTAAAATGATATACTTAGCAAATATTTATTATTTTTTTCGATATAATATAAACCTGTCATATTTTTCTCTTTCAATTAAAAAAGTTTTAAGATGTTTCAGGGTACTCAGTAATATTTTTTTAAAATTTTCACCAACATTAATCTATAATTATAAAAAAATATCAGCTATCCATTGTCTAAATACGAATATGATAAATTGTCATATCTATATATCTGTAGATATATATCATTATATATATTATATATTAAATATATAGCATATATGTTATTATATATTACATTATATATATAATATATTATATTTTGTCATTATACATATCCTATATGATTAGAACTACATAACTTTCGCAATTACTGCCTAATGTGGTCCGGATTACAAACTCTTAGCTTTTCAAATTTAACATTAAATTTTATACGTAATGTGATTTGTTTACTAAATCTCATAATTGGAGAATTGTGAAGATATGGGAAGCACATCTCAAGAAGATATCATTTAAAAATCTAATTAAATTATGTTATGAATTTTACTTTAAGTGATGAAGTAATTTAATTTTTATGAAACAGAGAGAAATATATTATTGGCAAAAGACCATTTATTTTTTATTTAAAACAAATCCCATAATCATTAAGAAGTCAGCATAAAAATGAACACATTTGTTAAAAATTAAAAAAAGCATAAAAATATTTAAAAACTAATGCATTTAAGGGAAATTAAATTTATTGGTGTTCGCTACTCCTCACTTACATACACTTGTCTCGAAAAGGAAAATTTAACAAAATTCGTAGATGCACTCGTAGCCATGGACAAAATGGCAAGCTTACCAAAAAAGAGCACCATCAGTTCCAACAGACAAATGCACAAATCTCCCAAACGAGTTACAAATGCCTCTAATGTAGTTAAATCAATGTTCAGTACGGATTGGATTGGTGTAGAGAATAGGAGATGAAGAAGCAAGCAAGTATCAGGCAAACCAAGTCTATGTCCATTTAACAACCGAATGGATAAAGGAAAAAGGATTTTGAACATTACTTGCAACATTGCTGTGTGGCTTTGTAAAGACTTGACTCAAAAAACAAAAAAGAACAAACAAATAAAAAAAATTCCCATACAATTTTAGTAGTTACACTTCTTTAAGGACGATTTTTGGATTTCTGTAAGTTTTTTTTCGTATGGACTGTTGCATTTATTGTCGGTTGAGCATTGAGGAGCTTAAACTTTTACACCACATCTCATAGTAGTACACATATCCTCTGCTCCTTTAGCTTGTTTGCTGCTATTCAAAGAGTTTTTACTTAAATGGTTTTTGCTATTAAATTGCATTTAGAAGTAAAAAGAATTTAATTTTGTAAACTGTTTCACTGTTGGACTCACTGGAAAATGAGTTGGAGTATTTTTTGCGGCCACACTCGGACCATATCTGCAACTCCAAACAAATTTAACAATTTCACAACTTTTATTTCAGTTTGAATTTCAGTTTTTTTGTCCATTTGTATCTTCTCGTTTAACAAAATGTTTTTGTTTATTTATTTTGCCTACACTGAGGATTATGAATATTTTATAAGCCGGACAGAGTCAACAGTTGAACATCATCAGTTGTTTTTTGTTGAGTGAAAATTTATTTCGAAAATTGTTAATAAAATTATCAATATTACATTTGACTGGGCCACAATTTACAGAATTGAATTAAGTTTAGTTCGTAATTACGTTTTTGTTTGGCATTTCCATTGCCATTTGTAAAAGGATTAAATTGCTGTTGAAAAGGATTTATGTGCCTGATTGTCTTGATTAATATGTTATGTGATAAATACTAAAATTTTATTTTAAAATTATTGTATTTTTAATCAAATGTAAAAATTTTATAAAAACTCGTAACATAAGTGAAATATTTTAGTATTTAATTTAAATAAATTTAAACGAATTATATTTTGTATTTATTTTTAAAACTGATAATCAGTTATTTTTTTTGCCATTGTCTTTCAATAAATTCCATTTATTTAATATTCCCATGAGCCAGTTGAATAATATAGGTGACAATCTTAACTATATATGGAGTGAGTTTAAATTTTATATATGTAAGTGAAGTTTAAGAAACCTACAAAACCTAACTAACTTAACTTTAACCTATTTAAGTAAGTTATTGAAGTAAGGATGCACATATACCGAAAAGACTTAATAGACCAATAACAATGCGACTTTCTATATGGAAAATAAACAGTGCACCACTGCAAGTTGTTTAGAAAAATTTTAAGAAAGGTTCACTACATTTTAGAAGATCTTTGATTCATTTAGTAGAAACTGACTACCGCTAGATCCCAGATAACACTGAAATTAACAAGACTATTTTGACAAAAATATAAGTATAAGTACATATATCTAATATATTCTCTATTAAAACAGAGTTGATACAAACTGTTCCTCTTTATAATTGGTATCGTTAGTAAGGTTGGCACCCTTCTCCTTAAAATTTATACAAATATGTGCTTTTGCGGATTATATTGTAATGCTAACAACCAATAAATATGAAGGATATTTCTTAGAACGTCACAAGTACTTTAACAGCAGCGGACTATACATATATGATACCAGCAGCATCAAAACAATGACATTAATTTTATAATATTGGAACTGTCACAACACTGGTAGTACAGCACTGGATGCTGCGCTGACTACTTCTCCAAAATACTTATACAATGATTGGAATTGGATTAGAGTTTAAATAAAATTATGACATTTTAATAGTAGTTTTTAACTCATCTGAATGAAGAGAGAAGAAAGTATAATCGACATTATCACAACGAGTCGAAAACTTCTTTAATATTGAAACATTTGGTGTTTGTGTTGGCGTCATGCCACCATTGACGCCACATGGTCACATTTATAGCCAGAAATAGTCAAAAAATTTGATTGACTGAATAAACCATGTAAATAGTAGCCTCTGCGTACATACCTATGCCGGAAATTATATTCAAGAAATAAATGCCATGAAATTATCTAACAGCTTATAATAAAAAAATTTTCTTCCAACAATATTATTTTAAGTTCCTATGCACCCAAAAAAACACCTGATATATTTATTCTAAGGTTTTGCTTACTAAAGCTGCATTCTTAATTAAAGCTTTAAAGTGGTTTTTAGGTCCAAAATAAGATTTCTCGGAAGATGTCTAAAATTGTGAAACTAAAATAACGAATCGTTTAATAGGAAGGGAAATTGAAGAAATGAACTGTCTGGGGTTGTAACGATACAAGAATAATTAGGATTTAATAATATATTTATAACTAATACTTTAGATATTAAGTGAGTTGTCAATACGTTTCACAAAAAGTACAAATATTACTTGAGGTTGAGTTCTTGGGTTCTTCTGCTAATGTTTTTAAACTTTGATTTTATTTTCGAGATTATAATTCACATTTTAAAATATATATTATCTTTAAGTACACATTCTAAATATATATTTAAATTTTCAGTATTATTCGAAAGTGGAGAAATAATAATAATAGTAAGATTATTAAATTTATTATATTTAAATTCCTCTAACCAAAAAATTCTTATTTTTCTGCACAAATTTTTTGCATATTCCTGCGCCAACCGAACCCAACAGAAGGCTACGCAACCACTTCCGTCTATCATTTCCGCTTGCAATTTAATATACTTTAACCGCCATATATCAATAGAGCGGCAACAGTTATACGTTCCAATTTTTTTTATTTGGATTTGCTTTTGAAAGTAATAAAAAGCACAATTTTTTTGTACTACTGCTTAACTCGATTTGCGCCTGGAAGTATGTTATGCAGAGCGTGCTTGTTTGAATCCTTAATGTAAAATAAGAAAAAAATGAAAAAAATTCAATCAAACAAAATAACAAAAAGAAATAGACTGGAATTTTGTAGCAAATATATTCATTGCAACATTTGTCGTTTGTGCATGTTGCATGCACTTATGCTTGAATTGCAAATAGTTACGAAAGATTTTCTATGATTTTTTAACATTCTTTGTGAGAACTCGTATATTTTGTGTGGGCGCAGTGTGTTTCTTTTTTCGATTGCCAAAAAAAGTATGTCTTGAATGCAAAGGATTTGCAGTACAAGGACGTCGTTTGGTGCCAGTGAAGCTAGCAAATGTTTTGCATATGTTGATGCTATAAAAATTGTTGCTGCTCCTGGTGCCACTACTGGCGGTGCTACTATGAATCTATGGGAGTCGGAGCATCTGAGCTGAGCATTTAAATGATTAAATTGATGTCGGTTGCTGCCTTTATTTCCTCTTCTTTTAAGAGACTTTGGAAATTCTTGCCGATTGTAAGCTTGACTGGATTGTGTGGTAAAAGCGTTTACTTTATTGTTACTAAATTGAATCCACAAAAAAGGATAAAAAGGAATTATACGAAAATGTTGATTGAATTGGAATGCATAGAATTCAATGAGTAGAAGTAGTAAGTGTTTTAATGCAGATTGATTTTGAAAAATTTTTTTAAAGAATGTAAAGCACAGGAAATTTATCAATTGAATTGAGAAAATACTTAATATATAGTAACATATATGGTACTAAACATTCCAATGTGTTATAATATAAACTTATATACACAAGTAAAGGTTTAATACTAGCGCCAAATTCATAAATTTAAATTTAGTTTAATCAGTGTTTAGTGTTTATTTTTCTGCGGACTTTACCAGAAATCAGTACAACCTACTTGAGCGTAGTACTCATATTCCAGAAATCTGATATCACAATATCATTATCTCATTTTAAACTCCATCAATTTGCTATATTTTTCTGCATTTGCTCTAATTTATAATTATTAATTTATATTATAAGTTGAAATTCAGTGCATTTTAGTCTTATATGAAAGGCATAGTTGTTTCAAAAAAGGACTATAAAAAAACTAGTTATATGATAATAAAGTCAAACAGGAATAAATAAATCATATAGGTGCCAAAAGTGCCCATATAATTTCTTTGAAGTTGAAGAGCTTTAGGAAGCTCTTTAACGTTCTAAATAACTTTCTCTTCCATATGGCAACTGAGAGCATTATCCAGGGTTTACGTTGTAGTTTACGTTAATAGACTTCAAACATATATGTCTGTCCAAAATCTTGTTACGGTTATTTTAATGTCATCTTTATGCTAATAAACTTTGAACAAAACTTCAAGTTCAAACACATAAGTTAAGTAAGGCTTTGAGTCAGTCAATCAGTCAGTTACTGACTTAGTTCGTCAATATCAGTACAGCTAATCAATATTGACTCTGAGCTTTAAATTTGGTAAAATACGAGTTCAGCCAAAAATTCGATGGAATAAAATATTAAAAAATGTTTTGTTGTTGTAATTGTAGTGAAAATGTGAGTGTAAACACTTGGTTATATCTGGGTAATTGCCTCAATAGAATAAAACGTTGCTCTGTGGGATTTTTTTTTGTTCTTTCTCTTTGTTTGCACTCTTTATTTTGTCAATTATTTGAATATCACTTTTTTTAGTGTAAGTGTGGCCACATTTCTTTATTGCTCGTTCTAATTTTTTGAGCTCTGAGAATGTGTTTTAATTTTGCTATAAGAATTTATGTTCAAAATTCAGTGAATATAATATTTAATACTATTGATTATTTAGCCAGTAAGTCAAAGTATGATTGCTCACTTTCCCAAATATGGTAATCATTATAACAAAAAAAATGTGCTTTGTATTGAAAAATCACAACATAATATTTTTATCTACAAAATCTCAATTTATATATCTAAATTTAAAAACCGTTTAATGATTAAATACTTAATAGTCTTAAAAAGTGTTGGACAGCAAAGTCCAAAAATATTGGACAGTTTTGGACACGTTCTTGATTTAGTTAAATCTAACTAAGAGAATAATTTTTATCACAAACAGAAGTTGGTAAATAATAATTTATGAAAATTTTGTATCTAAAAGCTATCAGATATTCTTGATATACGAGCACTACAAAACGTTATACATACGTCATTTATTTCCAATATTCAATGATTAAATTATTTTTAAACTACTTTACAAATCAGGATCAGATCAAGCTGAGTAAATATAATTGCAATTTAATTCGAGATTCTTACTTCCGCGGCAACTTTAATTCTAGCACGAGTTTCGTTGTTTAAAACAAAAACCGTAGAGCACTGATGGAGGCGCACATCTCGCAAACTGCATATGTCGCTAAAAAGCCATTAAATTGCTTTCATGCAATTGGTTTCGAATGTTTAGTATTTTCTGATCAGGGTTGTCATTTTCTGCCAAAATGTGCAATTTTCATTCATTGTGGCCATTTTTGTACATGTTATGGTCATTTGCGTAGAACTCACAATAAATACGAAATTTACATTTTGTTGTTGGGCCCGTAGTTGAGAGTGCAACATGCAACATTGCATAGCAACAAATTGCGTGGAAAAAATGTTACTTTAACGATGATAATAAAATGATTTGGATCGCATTGCGACCAAATCAAATTTAAATTGCATTGCCGTGATTTTTACTCGGTTACAATTCAAACAAAATTTCATAATATTTCGCAATTGAATTTAATATTTGCATATCTGGGTGAAATGGTGAAATGGGACTCCGAAACTGTAACTGACAGACGTTCAGAATCGCTTCTGTTGCTTTGTATTATTTGTGGAAAATTCGTCTCTGTTTGTGGTAACAAAATTGCGGAATGACATTGCGCATAATTGGACATTTTGTGGCAAATATGACAATTTCGGGGTTAAAGCCAAAACTAGATTTTATTGCAATGCGGTCAGCAGCTATGTTAGATTTTACAGTTTACGTGTGAATATTAGTTTTTATTTGCTAAAAATTAAATAAACTAAACATTTTGAATAGTTTAGTACAAGCAATTTAAGTAGTAAAGGATTAGGATATAAAGTACTTAAAAATAATTGTTAGCATTATTACAAAAAGGTCTATTGTTAGCATAATAAAGACATTCTTTTCAAACCAAATGCAGAGATTAAATTGGTACGAAAGAATCTGTTAATTAATTTTAGTGAAAGTAATCGCTGGGCTTAGGAAAATTTGGGAGTGTATAATTCTTGTATAAGTATATACAATGAAACAATTAATTAAGTTCTACCGACCATCTAAAGGAATTCCATTAGGATCCCATTGGCTTATGTTAAATACAATAAATTAAATCGGGTTGAATTAAAAAAAAATAAATTGATTTGATAGCACTATACTAAGACATAAAAACTAATTGTACAGAAACTCTAAATCGGTTTTACCTTTAACGTCGATCAAAAGTAACAAGCTATACCAGAAATATAGAATATTCATATATACGCAAAACGTCAATCTATTTTTCCTGTAAATTTGTATTATCTTCCGTAAGGCCTCTAAATCCACCCTTTACGAACTTCAAAAATTGTCAATTATATCCAAATATATCATGAGAAAAGGTTTTGAATGTCTTTGCCTGGTATGTCAGAAAATGTGATATACATAGAGCACTCTCTAAAGCGTATTAGCTATTCAGCAAAAGCGATAGTCATTCCCAACACTTATTAAGTTCCGCTTTGACGATTTCAAGTTGCAGAGCTAAAATTTGTCGATCTCTGTATTGGCAATCTTGTTTGCCAGATTGTCAGGGTTTGCCAGATTGCCAAAGTTC
>NC_051846.1:36732922-36735495 GCF_002237135.1 Teleopsis dalmanni
AAGATTTAAAAGTATTAAATACTTATTTTGGTATTTCCATAAATTCTTACATGTTGGTATTTTATATATATAGAAGTCAAGAATCAAAAGTTTTATATACCTATTTTATAAGATTATAAATGTAACGATATATATAAAACATATATTTTTCTTTATTGAGGACAGTACGAACAGTTTGCAAATATAATAATTGCATATAATAATATAATAATCCCTCTTTATATATAATTACAAATAATAAATTTGTTAATAAAACTTTCACAGCAAAGTAACAAAACTTCAGAATAATGTGCGTACATAAAAGTCAAGTAAAAGTCAGTTGGTTGACGGGCGCTAAGGGGCGCTGACCTGAGCTTCAAATTTGGCAGGAGACGAATTCGATTCCTGGTACTTGCAGTCTCAAAAATAATTATTTACGAATAAATAAATACACAAAACTATTTCCAATATCACTAATGATGGGTATTTGGCAATACTCGAAACAGCTGTATGGTCAGCCAAAAAAATTAATTTTTTGTTGTTGTAGTTTACCACTGTTCGAAAAACCTCTGTATAATAAGCTTTATTACAATTTTGATGTCCTATGACAAATATTCTATTACGAATAAAAAATGAGTTAATTGTCAGAAAATTATTATTTCAAATTTTTTTTTATTTTTTGACGTTAGCTTAGTTTTGTTTATTTTAGAATTATTTTATTGTTAATTCACAATTAGCGTACTTAAACTAGAACTATAATTTTCTTATAATCGATAGTTAGTATTTATATGTTAAATAATCTTACCAGAATAAATCAATTTTTACAAATCACTTGTATTTAAATAATATTAAAAAAAATAAGCATAAAAATTTTTTTAAATTAATATTTAATTTGTTTTTCTTATTTTCAGATGCGACTTCAGTCATAAATTAGAAAAGCTCGAAAGAGAAAATTTTATATACAACAAAAATTAAATAATTGAACATCAAATTATTATAGCAGAGGAACTATATGATTATTATAACAATATAAATTTATTAATAGGTATTGTATGATCTGTTATATTATCACGAAATAAATATAAATTTATATAAATATACATACATTACTATTTATTCGATTATACACTAACAGAATTAAAACTAATAAGTCAAAACCCAAATACAAAACAATGATCTTTAAACAAATATAAAATCTTTAGAAATTTTTGCCAAAATATCGTATATTTATTGATGAATTAAATTTATGCAAATATAAATTTATAAATAAATTAAACAAATTTGAAATCTTTAACAAATAAAGCATAAAATTGAAAATTTTGTTAGCATATTGAAGAAGATGAAAACTATATATATTTAGCATTTCAGTCGTTTGTTTTCTAATTTTAAAAATGTTTAATTTTTTAACCAAATAACTAAAATTAAAAAGTAAAATAAAAATAGAAATAAATTTATATATATACAAGCATATGTATATTAAAAATATATTAGTGAATAAATGACTGGCATACGACCAAGAAAAACAAAAAGAAACAAAATTAAACTGGGTTTTCAAAAAAATCTAAAAAATAATTTTTATACAAAAAATTAAAAGTAAAAAAAGAAATACAAAATTTAAATTATAATGGGAATTTATTACATAAAATTTAAAAAGAAATATATGAAAAATTATTGAAATTTTAGAGAAATATCTGCGCAAATAACCAATTTACAAACACGGGGTTATTATGAGAACCATTAACAAGAAAAAAATAATAATAATAATAATAATTAAATTAGAAAAAAATATCAAAACTGAGAAAATTGGTTTAAGTCGAGGGCGGAGTAAGGAGTAAGGCTTAGTGGCGCATAGTTGCGATACGATGCGGCGGGTGAAATCTTTTAGCATTTAGCTTAGAGTTAAAATAAAATATTAACAAGCAAATTCGAATTTAACTAATATTAAGTAAAAACTATATAATAAATAGCAGTAGTTTGAATGATAAAATAATTAATATGTATATATATACATACATATATATATATATATATATATAGAGTATGTATCAAATATATGATTATATTTATATATGCATATATATTTGATATATATGAAAATACAAATAAACAAATTATTAAAGGAACCAGTTTGGGAGCGTAACACAAAAATATCATTTTTTAATATTTAAAAAAAAAATTTGTTATATCTAAAAACTAATAAAATGTTTTTGTTATGAAAGGCGAATATTTTTTAAAAATATTTGGACTTTATGAAAAGTATTTAAATATATAAATAATTATTATATACCAATACGCAAACAGTGCAGTATTTTTTTATAAATTCCAATATGATTTATGGATTTTTTAAATTAGTTTCACTAAATTGTTATATAAAAACACTTAGAAATATATAAAAAATTAAAAAAAAAAAATTAGCCGCTTACAACAAATACAGGTAATCAAGCATAAAACCAAGAATGAAAAACATTTTTCATTTAATTTAAATTTTAAAATGCAAAAACAAAGAAATGTGCACTTGATTTATTTTTTAGCAATTAATTACAAAATAATACAAAAATCAATTAAAATTCCCAAACCACATTTAAAATTTATAC
>NC_051846.1:36735595-36760948 GCF_002237135.1 Teleopsis dalmanni
TTTTTCACTTTTTCAGACTAAGCAATAATTGACTTTAGATCTGCATACCTTTCCGAGGAGCCTGCAACCATTCTGAGATTTGATAACGCAGTGCTCTAAGCCTGTCAGTTTTCGTAAATAATTTCAGGGCTCTATACTTTTTGTATTTTTTGATCTATTTATATATTAAAGATCTATCTTTTGTTTATATAATAAACTATCGCTTATTGCCATTTTATCTTTAATACTCTATTTAACAATACTATAAGTAATTGTTAAATCCCTATTTAAAATTTCTCCTAACATTCCCCAGCTTAAGGCACAGAAAATTATCTGTTTTTTAGCAGAGATATATGTCATTACTTTCATTGAGCAATCAAATAAAAAACCACATAATATTTTTAAAGAAATACTTAATCCCACACAGTATCAAAAAAATGTATTGACAATGGAAAGTGGAGTGCACTCATTAATAGAGTGCACGCAATGAAGCTGTCTAGAGGATACTTATGCCACTCGAAATGTCTTTCGCACCTCTTCACATATCCCAAGAGGGAAAATAATTCCAAACGCATCAACCATTAAATTTAGTAAAATAAACAAATAAATAAATAAAAATTATACAAATTTATTTGGTTGATGTAAATCGATATTGTGTGTACCAAAGGCAAAAGTGATTGTGTGTTTACATAATAAATTTTCATTGGCGGCACCTTCAAGCAAAAAATGTTGGTGACATTTTCCCAATAAAGAGGCAAAAATTTGCCAGCTCTCTTCCGGTTTCATACAACTTTAAATATTTATTATTTGATTCGGTTTTAAGGATAAATTTTCTTGCATTGCGAGTTTTGAAGTTAAGAGGCAAGCAAACTGCTCTAATCTGAAAATCTGAATTGAACTCTGACTTTTAATAAAAAAAAAATGATTTAAAAATGTATAAAAAATATATAAAAAGTAAATGAATTAAAATAATAACTTTAATACTAAAATACAAAGTACGTTACTTAAAAGTATCTTAAAATGCCTTTGTAGATGCATAGATATTTGTACATAAATATGCGATTCATTTCTCTATAATGAATTGCACAAATTCTTCTCCCAAAAATATTTTAATTGAATGCGAACTCTTAACCCCGCACACAAGGGATTAAAGCAGAGTTTTTAAATTGCTTTTTATGTAATCTGTTTTTTTTTCTACTGATATCAAATTAAAAAGCTATTTAAAAAATTGAAAATAAAGATAAAAAATAATAAACAAAAATTATTAAAAATTTTTCTATATAGTAAAACTGTTTAAATTCAATCCTTTATATACTCGTATACCTATGTACTGACCTCTATCAATTTTATAAACGCCACTTGCAAGTGCGTAACTAATTTTAAATCTGAGATTTATAAAACGCGTGAAATGAGCTGTTCATACTTTAAGTCGAAAATTTCAAAGATCTCAATCCAGAGATGTGCCATAAGACCATAAGACTTGGCATATAATCACAATCTTGGCGTGGGCGTGTTTATATGCTGCGACCCATTGTTGAGGAAGTTTAATTTTGTAATAATTTAAATCTTATTTTTCAACATACGAGTATTGCAAAATCTGCATTTACTGCAGTTCCTCTTAAATATAAACAAACTTAATATTTTTATTTTATTTTTTTTTTAATTTTTTTTTAAATTTTTTTCCTCATATCAAACACGAGATGTCTTTACTTGCTTTTAGTTGATGTAATCATTTGACGTACTCACAATTAAGTAAATATCATTTTAAAAATAAATTATTCTCAGCCACATTGTAATAAATATCTGCTTTTGTGCTGACCCCGTTTTTCTCTTCTTCTTATTTGTTTCTATTTATTCAATCTAATTTCTATATTAATGTTTTTTATGCTTCTTCTAAATATCCAAAGCAATAACTTCAAAGCACTTTATCAATGCTTAACATTGATTGTTTAGTAGCACAGATTTTGACCTCTTTTCTGGTAAATAAAAAAAACTAGTGCTCGGGTTGCCACATGTAATTGTGTTTGCATGTGTTTATTTACATTATTTCACAAGTAATGTCTATTTTAGGTACCACATAAAACAGCAGGAAACTTTATTAGAATCAAGTAAATGAATTACATACATTAAAGAGTTCATAAAGATTTCATAAAGTTACAGAAAAATTCTTGAGGTAGGCAATTGTTAGTAATAGAACAAAATAATTGGTATCTCTAACAACGGGGCACTTTTCAGAAACATGTGTTTAGTTTCCGTTTTTATGTAGCAATTGTTTTTTTTAATGAAGTAATTGCATTTGAAATAAAATTAAAATAATTATGTTTACTTTTATATGAAGAGATTAAAATTAAACCGGATTTGGTTTCCTCACAGCACCAAACTAATAGGTATATCTCCGGATTTAATTTTCTTTTATAACCAATTTAATAGGCATACCTCCGCTTAATATGTATTAAATAAATAACTTAAATAAACTGTTTTCCAACCAGTCTTTATATATTTAAAATTAGTTCTTTTTAAAAGTAAAAGAACTCTTGGGATAGTATTGATTTTAAAGTTCTAATTCTAAAGAGATTAAAATATTGTATAATATATGAAGATAGACCAATTAATTATTTCCTGAAACTGATAGTATGTTTCCACTGCTTACTTAGTAAGTGTAACTTACTCAGTAACTTTCGTTATCCATATAAAGAGCTTTCGCGCTTTTAACTTACTTAAAAATAATGTACGAAAATTAGACCAAAATGTCGAATGCAATTCTTAAAACTGAATTTCCCACAAGGAAAATTACCAAAATTTTAAATATATTATCGGACTTTACAAAGTAAAGGTAGGTCAAGATAAAAATACTCTAGAATGAGATCTAGGCATAGATATTGTGCTATATTGACGTATAAAGAAGATATTTGGATGAGTACAATGAAGCAAATCTTGTCCCCTATTAGGATGTAATGCTTTCATCTCAATAATATACATTCAGTATTAAGTAACTTTATAGAAAGTTGCACATGGTTTATTTAATAAAAGTATTAACGCAGCGTTACCATTAATACGTCTTCGTCAGTATAGCTTGTTAAACTATATTAACAATGGCAATATTAAACATTAAAAGTACTAATAATAATTACAAATTATAATTTGAACTTTTAGTTCTTCCTAGGATTGCCAAATATGTTATCATACAAAAATTCTGTAGTAGGGGAAAGTATTGGCTTCTATATTAATTAATCTATAGATAAATCTAATAAATCGAAAGAATACTTTATTCATGGCAAAATTTACTCAAAAAAAGTTCGTATAAATATACAATTTATTAATATAAAATAATATAAAATTATAAAATTATTTAATAATATTTTTTAAATTTATTTATCGAACTGTTTATTAAAATGGTTTTTTATATATTATTATTCTGGCTATAGGGTCCTTCTTGTTAAATAATAAAACCTTAATATTTTTTATTAAACTCTGTATTTCGACTGTCCTTGAGAGTCAGCATCAGGATCACGATGAATAAAGATAGTTTAACAATTTTCATAATAATTAAAAATATTATTATATTTATTTATTTATTTAAATATTATTATAGTTTTAGTTATTTTCATGATTAATGAGAAATACATAACAAAAAATATTAACAAATATTTACAAATATTTTAATATAAACAAATATTTAATTTAACAAATATTTTTTTAAAAAATTATTTTATATTTTGGCCTTATATGTATCCAAGTTTTAAGCATAGTCAAAATATAGAGTTTAATAAAAAATATTAAAGCTTTATTATTTAACAAGAATGGACCTACAGCCAGAATGAAAATATATACAAAAACCATCATTTAATAATTATAAATATAAAAAAAAATAATTAATTAAAAATAACTTTTTAATAAATTAATTCCAATTAAATAATGCTTAATTAATAATTCACAAAAAATTAATTTCGAAATTTTTAACTAACAAACAATCTAAACAATAAAATCATTTTAACTGTTTAATGTTTTAATATTTTTATTGTTTCATTTAAGTATCTCAAAGATAAGCATATTTACTTTTGACAGCTTTTGACAACTTCACCGCTTTTTAAACCTACACTACTTAGATATTTATGTTCTATAATTTTTTTTGATATTTAAATGACATGCATATATGGAAAGAAACTTTATAATATCATTAAAGTCTTATTAGCATTCATTAATAAATTATGAAGAAATTCCGGTAATTTGATTACTTAACCCACAAGACTTAGTACTACAAAACTATGTAACTCTGTTTGACTTCACTTCGCTAATTCTTTTAATTAAATCACTAAATTAGTTGTTTAAATATCTTAACGCCTACATGGCAAATTCGCGGTGCGCCACTGAAAACCACCGAAAACCACCGAATAATATATTCGTTTTCATATCTACGCGTCTACACGTTGCTTTTCACTGATAACTCGTCGCTTTTATCTACAATTTTGTATATAATTAATAATTAAATTTAACTTGAATTCATTCAAAGTTTTTATCTTTTTTACACGAATAAGCGGAAAACACTCTTGGCGCTGTTTTGAACTCTTTTCCTACATTTTTTTCATATTTATTTTATTTAAATTTCATTATCTCCTGGCAGCTTGACACGCATATGTTATTGCAATATATTTTGTGTGTCCACTGATTGGACTATTTTTTCGGGTACTTCAGTTTCGTTGTTTAACTTTTACTACTCGAGCAGTTCTCCTTAACCATTAGTTAAGTTACTTGTACGAGTATCTGACCACCTTGCGTGAGTTAGTTTAGTTTTAGTTTTAGCGTTAGTTTTGTTATTTATTGCAGTTTGTTGACTTTTTAATTTATAAGCGAAACTATCCACAAGTCTGTTTTTGTCTGTTTATCTCTAAGTCTACAAATTGTGTCAAATGTCAACATTTCACTATTTATTGTTTCATAAAGAAACAAAGTTATTGTTGCATTTGAAGTTACTCGGCGCCCAAGTGTTTGGGTACTTGCCGAAAAATGAACGAAAATATTTTTGACCTTCTGGTTGAATGTCTAATTATTTCGATTGATAGTCTCAAGACATGCTCACCAAACTGTTATAATTTAAATGTGTAGAAATCATTGACTTTTTTATAAAAAAAATGCAATAATACGATGTTAATCTAAGAATGAATCTTAGTTGTAAAAGTAGTTATATATACATATAATGTATATAAAATAACACAAAAGATATATAAGGGTATTCAGTGGTTCAAATGACAGTCTGTTCCTCAATATATTTATATTAAATAATATTTCATAAAGAGGTTTTTCGAACAGTAGTGAACTACAACAACAAAAATTCATTTTATATTATTTTAATTAATTGAATTTTTGGTTGACCATACAGCTGTTTCCAGTATTGCCAAATACCCATCATCCACTAGTCTTGGAAATAATTCTTGTATTAATTATTTGTTAATAATTTCTTTGAGACTGCAAGTGCCATGAATCGAACTCGCGCCCTGCCAAATTTGAAGCTCAGAGTCAGCGCTCCTTAATTAACTGACCCAAAGTCGTACTTGACTTTTATGCTGGTACATTTTTCTGCAGTTTTGTTACTTTACTATGAAAGTTTTATTAACAAATCTACTTGTTGTGTTATATTAGAACGAAACCATAAACCAGTTGTAGAATAATAGAATTAATTAAATATATTTTTATTTTTTAATTGTTAAATTTCAATACTATTCTGTTTGTATAGGTATTATATGTTACATGATTTATATATATTTTCTTATGTATAGATCTTAATCTAGGAACGTAATACTCAGAAAGTCATACTAATGTTATTCCACGAGTGGTATGGGCGGCTCGAATATATATTAAATAATATTAATAGGGAGAACTACCTCAATTGTAAATTATCATGACTTACATCTTCTTTATCAAATAATTGTAAAACTTCACATTATTTGATAGAATACATATTCAATTTAAATTAAATAAATAAAAAAAAAATAATAGCAAGAAATAGTAGCAACTTCATGGAACGAAAATTAAAAAATGGATTTTTACTTGTAAGAAGGATTTGAATACACTTATTGAAACAATCATCCCATTGTCCAGAGACGATTAGATGATCTGTATTGCAGGTATTACTGATGACCATTCTTCTCTAACGAATCCATTTTTTGAGGTGTGAAAGAAACTAAATGCGTAGATGCTACAATTCATATATTCATTCCCTGATTTTGGTGCTATTTTCTTGAACTGTGTGACCAAGTGCTATGTCTTTATTGATGAATGATTTTTTTCTGCTATAAATTGCGCCTATTTTACAAATTTTTGCATCCAATTAGTTCAGAAGATTGTAATAAAAATCTTAGTTTATTGCTTCAGTTTGAATATAATTCCATGAATAGAATTTGTTCTGCTTTTCAACAAACGGGCGCTAACAACTTTATGATTTCTGAAGATTTCAGGAATTTTGACTATTTTTGGTTAGGAACTCGTTTCGGCGCTAACTTGTAGAAGACCTGGATTCGCACCATTCCCTAACCTTTTTTTTCCATTCAAGATGGTAGAGTTAAAGTTAAGCCTCCATTTTTTCTTAAACATTCAAAATACTCTCGATAAAGTTGCATTCGAATGTGTTTCTTGTATTATTAGGGAATGTCGTACTTTTTTACGCACACAGCTTTTTGAAACTAAAAACTTCTTATAAAATATTGCGTAGTGTTCTTAATAATATGCTTTAAGCATTTAATAATACTCCCAGTTGGTAAATGAACGATCTTCCATATTTTGCAATATTGCGACGAGTTTTGGTGTCGATATAGTTTTAGCTCGCTCTTCACGTGGATCGTTTTTAAGTTTTGAACTTTCACTTTTCAGCAGCTCAGACCACCTATTAATTATTATTTCTGAATTTACCTGACATATTCATATTTTGGTATGAACTTGCAGTGTCTTTAGATCTTTTTGCCGGAAGAATTTATTAACTGTTCAATTAATGTTAAATTATATACTGAGACGCCAACTTTAAATGATTTGTAAACAGACGATTGACAGACTTATCGAAATTAAATATTGGCTATGTTCTTATGATATATGTAATAAAAATCTTATGTAAATGTAATATTCCAAATTTAATTACGAAAACAAAAAAAACAAAATTGTTTTCAAGGTTTTTAATATTATATACTCTAGAGAGTACAGAGATAATAGAGAGATATTTTATTATAAAAAAATAGATAATTACTCTATTATTATACAAGCTTCTATTCATCTTTCAGTTTCTACAATTCTGATTAAGGGGATACCCTTTAAAAAGTCAGTTAAGTGTGAAAACTGTCGTGAGTTTTGGCACTTGACCATAAACCTACCAAG
Organism: Teleopsis dalmanni; assembly: GCF_002237135.1. Lineage (NCBI taxonomy): Eukaryota > Metazoa > Arthropoda > Insecta > Diptera > Diopsidae > Teleopsis > Teleopsis dalmanni. Next base: position 36,742,934 of record NC_051846.1, read on the forward strand.
GAGAACCCCTTTATATATATAACGTAAAAAACAACTTTCCGTGTTAAGCGTGTATCGTTACTTTACTTTTTTTACTGAGGTTATTTTGTCTGGTATATTATTAATGCAGAATACTTTCAGTGCGAATTCCTGTCAAGGAAGTAACCTTTGTAAAAAATTTATGTATGAAAAAACAAGAAATTCTGAATAAAAAATAAAAAAATTTTAAATAATTTAAACAACTTCGTAGTTATATAGCTCATTGTTAAAGAAGTTTTTGAAAATGAGTGTTTACAAAAAATATTAAGCAAAATACTTCTATGTTGGTATTAATAAAAGTATTTTATATTTATTATAAAGAAAATTTATTGAGCAATTAATTTTAAATCATCTGAGAACACAAACAAATTGCTTTGTAATAGATGAGTGACGACTTGATTATCATGTTAACGCTTTATTTACAACACCAACGATATGAGTTAAGAAGTATCTCTCACATTTATATTTATATTCAATATAAATTAAAATCTTTTTTCTTCATTATGTTATTAATGTATATTAATAACTTCGTTAAGCTTCTCATTAATAAATAAATCGTAAAAGTTTAATGTTAAGATAAAAAAGTAAAACATTTAAGGTTGACTAATTTTTCTTTAGTTAATATATGGTTTTACATTTACTTCCTTAAATATTAAACAAAAAGTCCACATTAAATTGATTTTAAATTAGTTTAAGTAAATAAAGTAACAAGCTAACAATAAAATTAACCTTGAAACATAAATCCAACAAAACAGCGTTATAGTAATCTTAAGTAACTTCGTTTAAGAAACCAGTTTTAGATACATTCAAATTATAATTTATATTTAAATTCAAATTCAAATGATAAACCAAAGTCCAAAAAACGTTAAACCGAAAAATAATATTTTCTGGCAGTTTTGTATAGATCCGCGCATGCGTTTCGGTTAGCACGTTTTTAATGATCATCCATTGAATTGAATTTCACGCGCCTTTATCGAAAAACATAATTTTTGCAAATTTTTATAATTCACAATTTGTTTTTGAAGTTGTGACCGACATTGTTAATTTGTGATGTCATCCATGGATTCATTCATTTATTTGCTCATTAAACATTTAAATTTTGGAGCTCTGGTCGCAATAGTTTGCATATAAATTTCGACTTGACTTCTTGCCAACCTTTTTAAGGGGTCTGCAAAAGGTGTGGTTTTTATTGTGAATTTAATTGAAGTTGGGAAATTGAGTCGAACTCAAGATACACAATTTTGTCCCCAAGTTCAGCAATTTTTTAAATGCAATAAATTATTTGGCTCATAATTTTTTAAATAAAAATTGCAAATAATGAATGAGGTTTTTAAATAAAATCATTTATACAATATTTTGATTTATTAACAAATGAACTATTTCGTAATAATTTTTATTTGCCTTTATTTATAGTTTTCTTTAAAATTTACGAAATACTGAGTTGTTTAATTAAGAAGTTTATATGAAATTGGTAAATTATACGTATAGTAAGTGTACATGCGATCAGTTGCAGGTAGCATATCTTGTCGATAATTGCAAACAGCAATGTCTTCTATTAGTTAGAAAATTAAAAATACTCCTGACAACTCTACTAAGAGTCCTTTGTGTACCAAGCAATTAGTCTTTTAATAAAGTGAAGTCAGCTTTAACATTTTAGGTATATCAAATATTATATTTTCTTCTATGATTGTAAAAAGCATATCTATAACTTTTGGTTAAAACAAATTTTACATTCTCTCTTATTAAATTGTAGATAATAGATATTATTCCCTACAGTAAACTCAGCTTTCTTGGATTTTCAAGAGTAAGTCGTTTTATACAACACAAAAAGAAAGTTTTAATATTTTGCTAAGTCATATATAAGTATTTAACATTAGGAAACCACAGTGCAGTTTCCATATATTTATATAAATATTTTATATATTATGAAGGATATTTTCGAAAATACCTTCTCCGCATTGGTAAAGCAAATGAGCCTAAATGCATATACGGGGACGTATACGAAGACAACGCTAAACACACACTCTTCGAATGCAACAGATGAAAAACCGAAAGAACGTCAGTTGAAACAATAGACGGTACTATAAACGTCGAAGAAAACTGAACCTCCATAGACCGATTCGTTACGATCATGCTCATATGGAAAAAATATTATCTCGAAAATGAATACTTTCAAAAAAGGGATAAATAAATGAACTCAAGTGAGGTCTAGACGCAGGCTAACGAAAAAAAAAATTTTTAATGGATAACCCACACAGGAACCTTACCATGAAGTGTTCCTGATAAAGTTTCAAGGTGGAAAGATCCTGATTTTTGTCTTTTCATAAGACAATAAAGATTTTTAATCATTACTATGATCATATAAGACAGATTTTGATTTCAGTGACAATAGATGAAAAACAGATTGCCTTCATACGATTCAGTAACTTCATTGCCAGTAACTACAGGGGTAAAATCAAAATATATTGCCATAAATAAATTATGACTATAGTAGTATTGTCAGCTCAATATTACGAGTTTTAAAACAAAACCATCAAAAAAATTTTAAACTTATTCACTATTAACGAAGAAGTTAATTAACTAATTTTTAATAAATAAATTATTAATTAGGATAGAGTTCTTAACCTATAACATGAAGACATTAAGTAATGGTAATTTTAGTGATTCTAACACCTGCGAGTGGTTTTCTTTAAAGGCTTTAGTTTTCAACCCAATTATACGAATTTGCCATTGACGAAACAAATGTAAAGTCCTTTTCTAGTCTTTACTTTGTTAGCTTTTTAGGACTGAATTTAAAATTATCTACTAAATAAAAATAATGATATTGATAATGTAATATTATTGGTTAGTTTATATGACAGATGGTGGTTTATAAAGTATTGTAAGATACTGATAATCCAACCCATATTAGAATATAAACATTTACATTAGACAGATTCAGAAAAATAAAAATAAATATAAAATATATAAATATAAAAATATATACACACAAGCTATACTTTATAATATGCGGAATTTAAAACACTTATGGAGTAATTAATTACCAGATAATATAGTTTTTATCTGCATTTTACACATAACGTAATTATGTTACCAAATAATATAGTTTTTATCTGCATTTTACACATAACGTGATTACCAGATAATATAGTTTTTATCTGCATTTTACACATAACGTGATTACCAGATAATATAGTTTTTATCTGCATTTTACACATAACGTCATTACCAGATAATATAGTTTTTATCTGGATTTTACACATAACGTCCACACGTCACTGCTTAGAATTTTAGTCGGAGATTTATATTTTTTTAATATTAATGTAACATGTATACATTTTTTAAATTCTTCTTAAATTGTGCCTAAAAATTCTGATATTTTATAATATAATTCAGGTATATAACCTACCGCAACATTTATGCCTTTTCAATTTTTCTATCTATTATTTATTCACTTTTAAATTAAATCAAAACAATTTTCTTTCTCTTAAATATTTATATAATCGAGCAATAAAACATATATGGTTAATTTTATTAGATAGCATATTCAATAAAAATGGATAGATAAAAAATATTTCATTTTATATTTTTATTAATGGTGTTGCCTATTTTGGTCGATTATAAAATTACTTTGCGTTTTTTTTTCGTATTCAATTTACGGTTAAGAAAACTGTCTCATGAATTTAATTCAAACTGTCATCAGCAATAAAAATGTATCTCAATCATGCCGGTTTTTAATAAATGAATTAAAACTTTATAAATTAAAAGCCAACGAACTATGCCAACGAATTAATTCCATTACTCAGTCAACAACAAGGTTTTTAATGAAAGAGTTAAAAACTGTTAGTACTTCATATTCAATAAAAATAATATTTTATATTTTTAGTTAAAAATAAATTTTTTATGTATTTTTATTGGGTTTGTTTGTTTAATTAATTTTAATTTTAGCAAAAAATATATATATTTTGTAAAACATAATTTTGTACAAGTTTTAATCAACATCGTATGTCAATTACTTGATTTGCGGAACGTGATTCAAATACCTTAAAGACTATATTTTTCTATTGATATTTTATGAGAGATTAATTAAATTAACTTTCAAAAATTAATCAAGAGTAAATCAATATTAATCTCAAGATTAAGTTTACTTTAAAATTTTTTATAAATCATGCTTTTCAATTATGACTAATAATACTAATCTTATTAGTCTACAAAAACATATAACTTACATGTGTATGTAATTATTATATATAAGATACAATAAAACTAATGCGGTTGATTTCATTACCAAAATCTTGTAGTACTCTAACCCCTTTTAACTACAGTTCATAACTGAAAATTACGATGATGATGGCTGATGATGATGATGATCGTAAATTCCATATATGTATAGTCTGCTTCTTTATATATGGTATGTCAATTTGCAAGCCATTACTTTTGCTGAAACAAAATAAAATAATATGTTATTGTTGTGAATTTGTTGTTATTGTAATTGTTTTTGTTTCCTTAACTTAACAATAAAATTTCCAATAAAATGGTGAAAAGTAGGTTTGACCTAGACACTAATGCTTAAGGATCTTTCAATGTTAGCTTAGCCCATTATCTGAAAAAACACATCATTGACTTCTGTACTCGTCTTGGTAAAGTATTTAGCGACATTTTATTAACTAGAGTTATACAAATAAATTGCGAGATCGTATAATTAATAGTTAAAGTTTTAATTGGTGGCTAACATTTTAATAACTTCTGTTATACACATAGATTGTGTGATCACTAATTAATAATTATTATCATTATTAGGATAAAGGATAGTACACTGTAACCTTAAAGATCTATTGTGCGGCTTATTCGGACTAGAGTGTTTTTCCAAGTCCGATTTCTTTAATGTAAGATAGAGCCTATCTTTCGTAGCCTTAAATCTCTGTGTTCCATAAAATACTCTCCTAGGTGTTTCTCCCGCTTGTGCATCAGTCCCGGGCAGTTTCCCCCTCTTCTCTACAGTATCTGCAGTTTGAGTTGGTTTGGTGATTATTCAATTTACAGTGATCAGTTAGTATTCTCGTAAGAATTCTTAAATTATTTTTTATAAGTTTTATGCTAGTTCTATGTTAGTTGTTTGTTATGTTAGTTGCTTAGATGATAAATAATCAAACCTTTAATCTTTGGGTAATATTTTATAAACTAGTGTTCTCCTAAAATGCTTATATATAATTATATTAAATTCTTTTCATCATCATGCTGTCCTTCTCTTCTCTCAAATTAACATATATTTAATTATGCCATCAAAACTATAGTTAATGGGTGAATTATCAAATGAAAATGGCGAAAAGACTTGATTCAGTTGGTTATTTTATCAAACATATATCTAGTACATATCCAAGCTCTTTCCAGTTTATGGTTACTTGATCTTTATTGTTAGACTAATAATGTTAGTATGTTTGCGATAGTATAATGTTGGCTAAGCGTAACACGTCAAGTTTCATGCTATATAATTGTTCAGATTTGATCTGGGTTAGTTGTGAACCGAAGACTTTTTGACTCCATTGCATGTCATAAACTTTTCACAGAAAGAAATTATGTAATATATTTTCTATATAAAAGAGCAAAGTTTTCACATCTGTATGAGCGAACCTTGGTTAGGAAAATCGCTTGATAGACATATAAAAACACATTTTTTTTAGCTGATCTGACAATATTCTTTTATTATATTTCTATTCTATTCCTCAAATATTCTTTTATAATTATAGTAAAATTTTATAATCAGTAATGCATCAACTTTTTAGAAAACAGTGAAAAACGTTGATAATTGCTACATAATCAAGAAAGTATTGGGCTTAAGTGAGTAAATTAATCCCATGACTTTAATTATTTAAAAAAAATACAATTTTTTTAAACTTATTAAAATGGTCCATGACGACATCACAATATTTTCTCCTTGTAAAAGTTCGTTTTTTGTCCAAAATTAGTTTTTGGACTTTTATAGGTTATAGATACTGTTTCGAATCCCACATCATTGACCCTAAATACACTTAGTTATCAAAATTTTTAAATTTAAGAAACTTTGAACAGAAAAGATATAGGAATGTTCTTTGTAATTTATTTTTATATGACGTAAAAATATAAATAAAATATCTTGCCACTACTGACAGAATATAATAAAAATTAACTTTCTATATTTTTGAGTGTTTGTTCGTTTTCACATAAAATATTGGATACGATCCACAAATTTTATATTTTCTGTTATGCTTAATTAAATGAAATGCCTTTAAGCAAAGAATTTCTTAAGCTGACATACAGCAATGATCTTATTTTCGTTCTAAAAATTCCGTAAGATATTTTTTGTAAATGTGTGATATATTTTCAATTTATAGACAGTGAAATATTTTTATTAGTAGATACGCACTTTTATAAAAGGAGCCATATAAAATGAGCCCTAAAATATGCGCATTGAGTAAGTAGCTTTGTCAACTATTTTTAGAAATCCATCAGTTATGTGTTCTTCTCGTTTATTAAATGTTCAGTTTTTTTTTGTTTTACTATCTTAATGTCTGCCTGCCTGAAATAACTTCAAAAAATAACATTTAAAAAATAACAAATATAGGGAGTGGCCCGAAGTAAAAATGCTAATAGTACATATGGGTGCAAAATATTGCCAGGAACAGAAATAGCTTTGAATATTTGAGTTTTGATAAATAATGTGTAGCACATCAAGGTTATATACCAAAGAAAACAGTCAGAGAATATTATAACTAATTATAAAGCGCGTTATATTGTGCTAATTTCATTATGCCTGGCTACCTTAATTATGTGCTCATATACAGAAAACTTTATGCAAAAGTACTTGAAGGAAACGAGAACAGAGCCAACATACATAATCACAGTCATTAATAAACTCAAGTGGAATGTTGTTTGGTTGCATTTCATATGTTGCAAGCAACATAAGCAACTGCAAATTCAACACAGCAACTGCAACTGTATAGTATAACATACAAGAGACAGCAACAACAAATCCCCTCCATTGAAATAACAACATAAGCCGCTTTAAAATAGTGCAAAAGACACACTTGCATTTTTCATACTTCTTCTCTTTCAACTTCTTGCCATGGCTGCAATTATACGAAATGCATTCCTTTGAAAAAACTTTAATGTTCAAAATTAATTTATGTACTTATCTACATATGTTATGAAAAAGATAAAAATATTAGTTCTAAATTCAGAAAATTGTTTGTATGGCATTTACTTATAGAATTTGAAATATTTATGTTCATTTCTGACTAATGAATGTTTTTATATTTTTTTTTTGATAAACGCTTGAAATTTTTTTCAAAACTTTTAGAATTTTAATGGAATACGAATTCTTTTTTATTTGGTATTATATATTTTTTTTAAATTTTGTTTTCTTTACTAATAATGGTTAAGCATTTGAAAATAAATATTTAAACTGTTACGAAATACGAGTCAATGCTTTAGAGTTATTCGCATCTTGCACTGACTTCATGCAATATTACATTATGTTGAGGCTAGTGCACTTGAGCATTTTTACGCTCTATTAACTACGACGTTTCTTCATAATCCTTCTCTACACCTTGACTGGATTATTGTTTATGACTTCAGACTAAGCAATAATTGACCCCAGATCTGCATACCTCCCCGAGGATTCTATAACCATTCTGAGATTCGATAATGCGGTGTTGGTAAGCCTCTGTCAGTTTTCGTAAATAATTTCAGAACTCTAACCCTTCTGACATTGAGAGATTCCTGGGTTTAGCTTCCTCTAATGTAAGCACAATTTGTTGTCGTAATGCAAACAAGATACAGGACTATAAAAAAGCTGTCACATATTTACAGGCCAAACAAGTTACAAAAACTAGAAATCCATTAATTGTAAAAATGAAGTGTCTTGTATCCATTAAAAATCAGAATCAAAGAAGGTTGCCATTGAGTCAAATGGTAATTCTTAATAAGATTCTGTCGATATTCAATGAGTTAAATGGTAATTCTTCATTAACAAGTGGTCGAGAACCAGAATAATTTTGGAAATTAAATATGTGAAGACATGCGATTCGATTAGCGTTGTTTTGATTTGCGTTGCATTTTGTCCATCCCAATTAACAACGCAATTCGAAATATTAATGTCGTTAAGTTTGATAGTAATATGCACAAGATCAATTTTTGAAAAAAATAAGATTCAAATAAAACTCTAGAGTATTAAAAATGTTAAATTCTTAGTTTTTGTGAAGGTGAAAGTCTTCCGGTGTGTGCAGTATACAATATTTAGATTTTTTTTATGCAAAATTTTCATACAATGGTCAGTTAACCTTTTTGTACCAACAAAAATTTTTACACCTGGAATTGTAAATCTTTATGCAAAATAATCCATATAGTGCTATAAAAAGTGTAAGTTCTTCATAACGAAATCGAATTGATTGTGCCCGATTCACATTTTGATTTAGATCATTTATATTTTGTAGTGTATTTACATTTTCGACGAAGTTAGATTCTTAATATTACAATACTTCCATTTGACTTAAATTTTTCAGTAACATTACGAAATGTAAGTCACTTCTGTTGATTACAGATTTTAAATAATGAGCAATATCAGTTGAAGTATATTTATTTTTTTGCAATAAATTATAACAATTTCTATATGATGTATCTTTTAATGATGATTTTTAAAACTATACTGCACGTAAATGTGAGTTTTATTTCGAATTAAAAACAATTAGTCGCAATGACATTGCCAAGTTGCTGCACTATATAGGGGTGCATCCCTATATAAGAATGATTTTTTGACCTACGATAAAGCAAATAAAATTTTTGGGTGGTTTTTTCGGTTTCTCTGTAAACGAAAACTGTTAAAATTTTGAACTTATGGCTGCCAAAACTAATATAGACACCAAAAGGTTAAGGAGACTTCCTTTTTAGAGAGAGTACTGTTTTTTTTTCTTGTGAATCACACTACTCATTTCGTTTTAAATCATTAATATTTTAATTGGATTATACAAATTTTGTTAATACAAAAAGTTGATGTTAATTTTGACCTTTGGAGGAGATACAGTAAAAATTATGAAAAACGATTTTATCCATTTACATCGCTTTACATGATGGCGATAATTTTTCTGAGCAATGTGAAACTAAAGACAAAACACGAAAGAAGTGCTATCATAATCGAATCAACTTTAACTTGTCCAAAATTTTGTAATACGATGCAACTAAATTATTTTGGAGTACTTTAGCGTTTAATGTGTCCAGTAACCAGTTACACATATAGCGGAAAAGTAACCCACTACACTTATACATTCATTAAGTGCTTATATAAAATATGTATATATATATCGATGATATAAAAAACTAGCATTGCGAGTTATTTAAAATATTAGTATGTTAAGATACAAAATTGGGCCGAAAATCGATTTTCAGGTATTTTATAATATTCCCTAAGGCATTACTTACATCATACGTAGGAAATCCGAATACAACTCTACTATATTAAGCAGCTGCCTATAAATAATATTAAAATCATAATAATTTTATTTATAACATTTTAAAAATTTATGGTTTGCTTGTTAGTTGTTTGTGCAACGCTCAAATTTAATTTATTTTCTAAATAATCGAAAATAGCTATAATTATCTATGAAAGATAACACTACAGATAAAACTTATTATGATAATTTATTCAATATTATAGTATAGTTAATTTTAAATACATTATTTATTAACATATAATTTTCTTTTTCTATTTTAGATTTTGTGAAAATAGTATTTTTTGTGCTGTGTGAAAAAATATTAATATAAAAATATAATAATTTACGACTTTCAACTGATTTTAAACTTCAATCGTAAATTAGTTTTATGTCAAATAAGGTGAGTTAAACGAAGGTAGCTAAAAACGTCTTATTAAACGCAATCATTTAAGATCAAAAATATTTTTTAATTATATTATATAAATATACTTATTTTTTATAGTTATGTATTAAAAGTAGTTTTTATGGTCTATTTTATATGATAAAACATTGAAGCAGTAAATTTAAAAAGAATAACAATTTATTGTATAAATCTAATTTATTTTTAAACTATTTCAATTGTTACTTACGCACGAAGTAAGCATAGAAGGATGTTTATGTTAAAAGTCTAACAATATCCATTCAATCTCAAACAGTACGAAACATAATATATTATTATTTACTACCAATTACTATTATTGATTTGCAAAGTAATTACTACTTATGTCTTATAAATCAGTTGTTCGTTTTTGAATACTACTTTAAGAGCAGTACATATTATTGGCTTGAAATTTAAACATTTTTCACTCAGCGTGCTAATTTATAACAACAGAAAAAAAATTAAGTTCATTAATTTAATATTTAGAATTTAAACTGTATTTGGGTTTCGAATAGCAGCCTTGAATGGTGGTAGCTAATAAAACCGTGCCCAATTGAAAAATCAGTTCAGATTCTAAACAATTCAGACTGAGAGATTTGACAGTATTTTTGTTGTTGACCTCATTCTGGTGTTAAAATCACCTTAGGTTTTAGACATCAGTCTAAGACATCAGTGTAAGACATCAGTGTAAGACATCAGTCTAAGATTTCAGTCTAAGACATTAGTGTAGGACATCAGTCTAAGACATCATCTAAGACATCAGTTTAAGACATCAGTCTAAGACATCAGTCTAAGATTTCAGTCTAAGACATCAGTCTAACACATCAGCCTAAGACATCAGTCTAAGACATAAGTTTAAGACATCAGTCTAAGACATCAGTCTAAGATTTCTGTCTAAGACATCTGACAGGTACACAAATATATCCCAATATATATATATTAGATCTGATTTTATAAAAGTAGCTAAGAAAATTCCTTTCGCAATCTAGATAGTCGTTTTAATTAAATATTTCGACTTTTTGTATTAAGATTTTTGTACGAGTTCTATTTTGTTGCGTACTAGCAAACTAATATATCAGATGTGATTAAGATTTAAAGTGAAATTTTAATTTTATTTAAAAAATTTTTTATTTAATCCTTAATAATTATTCCATTCTTGTTCAAGAAGACCTCCTTTAATATTATGCAACTATGCTATGTATAGTCTTGAGCTCGCTCTGTGATTTCGTCTTCTTCTTATTATTGTTTCAAAAATTTAACGATGGAGTTTTTTTTTTATAGTTTGGTACAAAAAAACAGTTGTCTTAAAATTTAATAAGTCCTTATCATTAATGGATGTGGCATCTTTAATATCCTTTTAACATTCCTCATATACTGAGTCTTGAGCTTAATATGAAAATTTCTTCGTGTTACCAGTGCACCCTAGTTATTGAAATGAATTCGAAAAAATGTCAAAATAGTATGAATTGTCCCTTTTTGCTTTACAGGCAATTAAATGCAAATTCCTCCATTTAAAAGGGATAAACAAGGTTGCAATCAAATTGGAAATGGATTCTGTTTATGGTAATTATCGTCCTTTCAAATGGAAGAATTTTATTATTGAACGATATTCAATCTTTTTTATATTATAAAAATTACCAAGGTGTACTATTTCAGGAATTGTCGAAATTTTTACAGCTGTCGTTTAAAACTTGTCAGATATACAAAATACGATTGATTTTGTTCTGGCGTTGCCACGTGTTGTCAAGTCATGTACTTATCTACCTAGTATATGCGTTTAGAAAGTTTATTTAAAAATTTTTATAAAATGTTTTTGCAAAAAAAAAAAAACATTTTGAATTGAATATATATGTATCAGTGCAACCACTACAAAAAAAGAAGATTCGGCTCGATAAATAACTATCGTTCTCATCCTTTATGAGACTTTTTTGAAGTGATTAATTGTAGTTATTGTACTCATTGTACTCATTAGATTCATTGAATTCATTTAATAATATTATTTACTAAAGCATAAAAACAATTTTAGAAAAATTATTTGTTAATGTTTATAAATGTTTCCAAGTTGTATATCTGCCATTCAAATCTGTGGGTCCGGAGCCATATTATGGATTAAGTTGATCTACAACTAGGTCTCTGATTGGTAAATGGTTTTCAGCCGAGAGAAGTCGCTACTGGTGCGATACTTCAGGTAACCGTCAGGCTAAAAAGCTGGTTCATCCCTACAGTTATTGTAAGGTATTCAACTTCAGCAGAACAGAGTTGAGGTTGCTGGTGGCATATTTAACGGATCACCATGGACTGCGTTATCCCCTAAACAAAATGGATCTATCTGAAAAGATAGATTGTTGAATCTGCTTAGAAGCAGACAACACTTCCAGTCACATTCTCTGTGACTGCCCAGCCTTGATCTGGGCAAGGAGGAAATCACTGGGAGCAGAGCTGCTCTCTCCTTCTGACATTAGGAGGTCCTCAACGGACGACATTCTGGCCTTCATTCGGAAAGCGGAATGTCTTCTGTTCAATTAGGGTCAGTTACGGCACAAAAGATCAATCTGGTCGCAGTGCTCTGCTCCAGGGTACTGTTTATTTCTATTCTATTCTAGAAGCAGACAAGACTTCCAATCACATTATCTGTGACTATCCAGCCTTGATCTGAGCCAGGGGGAGATCACTGAATCGAGAACTATTCTCCCCTTTTGACATTAGGAGGCTTTCATTCGGAGAGCGGAATGTCTTCTGTTCGGTCAAGCACAAGAATTCGTAGTTGCACTTATAAAGTAAGCTTAACCAGATTTTCTGTAAATCTCTACCAAGCAATTATAAAAAGTGAATACTAAACTTATCATTTAGGGTAATACAATGTTTTTTTGTGCGATACCTTTTCAGCTTTCTAAATTTTTTACGGCTTCCAACTTTTATTGCCAATTTTACTGCGTAAAAACGAAATTTAAACTAAAAAATTTTCCACATTTGCCCAAAACGAATATTATTGTTTTTTTTTTTTTTTTATAATTTTTGTGTGTGAAAAATAATTCAATTGCACAAAGCAAAATTATTGAGTATTTTACTGATTGATGTTTTCCAAAACAAAATTGTTAACAGAAATATCCACGCATCTACAAAGCTAAAAAAGCGTGTTGACCTTTACCTTGCCAATTTCTTGAATGTTTATTTTTAAAATTCCCACACGTCGTATCTCATAGCGTTGCTTATTATTAGTATGAATTGAAACTTATTTACGACACAAATGATCACCAGCAAAATCGCCCATGGCAAGGAATGCATACGCGTTTAAAGAGAATTTTCATTCATGAATATTCGTAAGAAAGAAAGATTTCCCACTTGTGCTTAAGTTATTATTTGAGTTATAGCCGTCGCTAGCTGCATGAGAAAAAAGTATCTGAATGAGCGAAAGTGCTGTTATATTCAATCAATTTTTGCATTCAGATTGAATTTATTTATATTTCCGATATAAATAATATTTAATTGGTTTTTGTATATATATTTTCTTGATGTTCAATTATAAAATATATAGAAGGGTTCGAACAGCAATGAAGAAAGAACCACAAAATTTTATCAATTAATTTATTGAAATTTGGCTGATTCGAGTATTGCCAAGTAGTCCTCATCAGTGATATTAGAAAATATTCCAATTGTTTTTTTAAAATTTCTATATATAAATTTAATTAACTTACTTATTAATTAATTTCAAAATTTTTTCATTCAATAAAATTTATAATTTGATATTATAAATTAATTTTTTTTTTATTTATTTATTTAGTTTTTCTTCAGATATTATCTTAAATGTATTTTTTATTTTAAAACATACTGTTCACTTGAGAAAAAATTTATATTTATCACTGAAATTAACATAACATCGGAAATAAATGCTTAATGAGTTATGTATACAAATCATTTAAAATACTTTGAATAGTTCTGTATAATTTTAAGTACTTCAGAGTACTTGAGTTGAGATTAAGATGTAGGTATGAGTATAATAGAAAAAATGTTGCCACAGAAAGTTGTTTTGCCTTTTTACTAATTGCTGGATACGCGGTTTTTCATTTCAACGTCCATTGCTTTTAAGACTTTTAACTGATAAATTAAGAAAAACAAATGACGTTCATTGAACACATTAATATAGGCGATCGATAACAGCGGGCGTAGAGAACGTACCTGTCTGTCAGTCTGTACTGTCCCGTCCCGTCCCATCCCGTTCCGTCGTGTCCAGTTTGCGTTCAAGTGGTTTTGCAAAAGTAATCAATGCATGTGCGGATTTGTATAGATGAGAGTCTGTCTCTAAGGTAGTTGCGTTTGAAGTTACTTGCACTGCACGTATGTATGTTATTCCACACTGGATGATTTCTAAAGCGATAATAGTAAGCAGTTCAGTACAGGAAAGTTGTTCCGTTCGCATATGGTGATTATTGCCGATCATTGCAATTGATAAGTGAATGGTGCTCACTGCAGCTATTTGCTTGATGGGGGCATTAGATATAAACGAGTGCGATTATAACAATGTCGCGAGGCATAAAAGTATTTAAAATAGTTTATGTCTGCTTATGCTTTAGCATGCAACTATCATGCATCAGCAGATTTATTTTGTGCATAGTGGAATGTTACGCCCGTTTGTGCATGTAAAGAATTTTTACATTAAATTTGTAATTATCTTGGCATTCATATTAAAATAACCTTTTTTTTATTATCTATTAACTGCAGAGTTCAAATTAATGCTTTGAACTGATTTATCTTAACTTAAGTGTTTAATATATATGTGTACTTTATGGTTTATACTTTTGTTTAGCTATAATAATTTGTTAAAACCACTTTATGCATCACTTTCATTTTTGTCCATTTACTGAACACATGGTTTTCTTTATTGTATTATAAAATTTTCCCAGTGGGTGTTTAGAGACAATTCCAAGCATGAAAATGTTGAACCGTATGAGTTATAACTTTGCTTTTACTACAACTTTCATGCGTTACGATTTCCAAGAAAATGTTTAATTTATCTTAAGAAATGTGATGTGATAGATTATATGTAACAATTTAATTAACTTATTAGTTTCACTTTTCATTCACTAAAATGAAGGTCCAATACCAAAATTGTTACAGATAGATTACGCTGTAAAGGTTAAATAAGAGATAAGGGTTATAACTAAAAATAAAAATAATTGTTGAAAAATATTTTTTCGAGAAAAATAAATTAGACAAGCTAGACAAGACAACTAGACTAGACAAGTCTTTCGCCCAGGTTTGATAAAATACGTCCAGGAGACAAATGGCTGGTCGAAGAAAGTTCTGTTATTTATTTATCTAAAACCTTAGCAATTTCCTGCTGGTAGTTGTTTTAGTACCTTAACTTTTTTTTTGTGCTCGTTTATGATATATGTTCGAGAAATGTGTGATTAAATAATAAATAAATTTTATATATATACATTTTTTTTTTTTAATAAGTTTTTATATATATAAATGTATAAAGCAATAACATTTAAGCAAAGTTTGAATGACACATATATTGCAACACATCTGCAAAATATTTTAGATAACTCAAAATTATCGAAAAATGCTAGCGGAATAGAAGGTTAATTGTTAAAAAATGACATTCACAATGACACTGAAGATAAGTATTAAAATAAAAAATTTAAGGTCATTTGACACTATCATTAAAGATATGTTAAAGATATGTTATCATTAAAGATATGTTATCATTAAAGATATGCACATAGATTTCCATCCATGAAAAATCAGACAAAATTTTGACCTACCTTTAGAAGAGTATTATATGATGGAACTATTGTGCTACGTATACATAGCGCGTGTTGCAACATAATTTGCGATAATATGTTCACATCTATCGCTTCGCTCCAAAGAACTTATTTAAACAGAAAATCTTGCATTGGTGATAGGTTGGAATAATTAACTATATCAAGCTGTGACAAATAAAATTGTGTACTGGTTATTCTCCTCGAATAAACAATACACAACTAATTACGCAAGTTCAAAGGCAACTATAGTATTATTATTATTAATAAACGAAGGGAAGAGCAGATATATTAGACCAAATGTGTTCATTGATGTAGTGCTTGAGAAATATCAACAGGTGGCCTATAGCAATATTTTATGAAATGTTAAACATAATTTATTGCTGTACGATAATTTTTATTCATTAATTATTAAGATAAAAATATTATACTTTCTTTGCCATTAACAAGTCATTGAATGTAGATACAATTTAAGTAAGTTGCATTCAAATGATACCAGTTAGAGATGTAATAGTAGGTGTTTTCGGTGGTTCGCAAGTGTGGAAAAAAACGCATGCTGGCCTATATTCGCTAAGCGAGACATTGACATTCCTGTTGCAATCTGTCAAAAGTTATGTTTTGGCAAATAGTAAATCCTGCATATGTGCACAAAAATAAATAATTAAAATAAAATTGATAATTAAAATGCATACAGAATTAAAAGGCATGGTAAGAATGTTGGAAATCTCAAAATATTACACTGAAATTTTACTTTTTTTCCAATTTTCAAATTTATGAGATTTTGAATTTTGTTTAGAAGAGTTAGCTTATTGCATTGGTAACACTTTTTTCTTTACTGGACGAAGTGTGTGTGGCCAGTACACTACTACTGGCCTAGATAAAATAGTGAAAATAGTGTTGTTGTTTTCCGTACATTTCGGAGAGTACAGGCCAGTAACTTTTTGTCTTACTTGCGAGCCACCGAAAACACTTAGTATTAAATGCTTAAATATGTTTTAACAAGAAGTGGTGTTTACATTGACGGAAGAACTTTAAAAGTCAGCTTAAAAGTTATAATAACAACAATGCTGAAATTGATCGCTTTCATCATACGCCAAAAAGGTTTCCAAATTGACTATCTAAAGACAAATATTATACAAATTTAAATGTATCTCTGTGTATGGCACTCGTTTCATATTCAATAATTACGACATTGCATTATACGTGATCTGAAGTCACTTTCCTTCGATATGAGTCGATAGTTTCATTAAACTAAAATAGTTTAATGTGTTGATATAGTAAGATCTTAATTTCTTTCATATGATTTCAAGTACCCTCCAGAGACTCTTTTCTAATTAATCAAATCCTTCAAAAATTAATAAATCACTAATGAAAAATATATCAAAAATGCAGTATCGATAATCTGTGCATATTCATCAAGTGGGTTTGCACAGGTTTTTGCATAAAAACTGCACTGTACGCATGTCTATTTAATTATCAGTAAACTGCAATGTATTTATTTTAATCTAAAAGTGAATAAATCCTTCAAGTTAAAATACTTTCCCTTTCAATTTAAAACAAAATATAAAAAATTAAAACTTATGGCTAATGTCTGCTTGTTACTACTTGTTTGTTGAACATATAATATTTCAGGTTGGTAAAACTAACCCATAACGAGATTATAACCGAATAAGCACTGCCTGATTAAACAACTGACATATATCAAAATTTAGTGCTAAATCTCTAATCAGTGAATTTGAGTATGGAATAAACCACAATCAATTATTTTTTTATCCATATCCATATATACGTCTGTATATACGTATAAAGTTTCATGAAAAGTATTATTTAAGAGCTACTAATATTTATTGATATCATATACAATTGGGTGTGTCAGTGGGTGGTAAAAGTGATTTGCTTTAATTTAATTGGAGATATTAGCATATGCATTACCTAAAAACACTTTCGTTTCAACAGTTGTTTCTGTACAAATTTTTTTTCCGCTGGTTTTATTTTACAGGGTGTTCTCTTTTTGTTTTATAATATGTGAGTAATACATATTTTATGAATAATTACAATTAGTCTCTGAAGTCAACTTCTAAATATTTTTTTGATAAATACTCAAACATTTTTTGTATTTTCAAATTATGTCAATGTTGACTTAGTACTAGGTAGATTTATAATTACCTGATTTTACAACAGGTGGCAACCGCAGAACAAAATCAATTATATTTTGTGTTTTGTTGGTTAGCTTTTTGCTAATAATTGAAATATTGCACCTTAGTGAATTTTTATAAAATGGAAATAATTGAATATTGTTCTGCAATAAAATTTCTCCATTTGAAAAGGAATGAACAATGAACAATGATGC
>NC_051846.1:36761048-36771605 GCF_002237135.1 Teleopsis dalmanni
AGACGATTAGATGATCTGTACTGCAGGTATTACTGATGACCATTCTTCTCTAACGAATCCATTTTTTGAGGTGTGAAAGAAGCTAAATGCGTAGTTGCTACAATTCATATATTCATTCCCTGATTTTGGTGCTATTTTCTTGAACTGTGTGACCAAGTGTTATGTCTTGATTGATGAATGATTTTTTTCTGCTATAAATTGCGTCTATTTTACAAATTTTTGCATCCAAGTAGTCCAGAAGATTGTAATAAAAATCTTAGTTTATTGCTTCAGTTTGAATATACATAATTCCATGAATAGAATTTGTTCTGCTTTCCAACAAACGGGCGCTAACAACTTTATAATTTCTGAAGATTTCAGGAATTTTGACTATTTTTGGTTAGGAACTCGTTTCGGCGCTAACTTGTAGAAGACCTGGATTTGCACCATTCCCTAACCTTTTTTTTCCATTCAAGATGGTAGACTTAAGCCTCCATTTTTTCTTAAACATTCAAAATACTCTTGATAAAGTTGCATTCGAATGTGTTTTTTATATTATTAGGAAATGTCGTACTTTCTTACGCATACAGCTTTTTGAAACTAAAAACTTGTTATAAAATATTGCGTACTGTTCTTAATAATATGCTTTAAGCATTTAATAATACTTCCAGTTGGTAAATGAACGATCTTCCATATTTTGCAATATTGCGACGAGTTTTGGTGTCGATATAGTTTGAGCTCGCTCTTCACGTGGATCGTTTTTAAGTTCTGAGCTTCCACGTTTCAGCAGCTCAGACCACCTATTAATTATTATTTTTGAACTAACGGATTTACCTGACATATTTATATTTTGGTATGAACTTGCAGTGTCTTTAGATCTTTTTGCCGGAAGAATTTATTAACTGTTCAATTAATGTTAAAATGTATACTGATACGCCAAATTTAAATGATTTGTAAACAGAAGATTGACAGACGGATCGAAATTAAATATTGGCTATGTTCTTATGAAGTATGTAATAAAAATCGTATGTAAATGTAATATTCCAAATTTAATTGCGAAAACAAAAAAAACAAAATTGTTTTCAAGGTTTTTGATATTATATACTCTAGAGAGTACAGAGATAATAGAGAGATATTCTATTATTAAAAAATAGATAATTACTCTATTATTACACAAGCTTCTATTCATCTCTCAGTTTCTACAATTCTGATTAAGGGGATACCCTTTAATAAGCCAGTTAAGCGTGAAAACTGTCGTGAGTTTTGGCACTTGACCATAAACCTACCAAGGAGAACCCCTTTATTTATATAACGTAAAAAACAACTTTCCGTGTTGAGCGTGTATCGTTACTTTACTTTTTTACTGAGGTTATTTTGTCTGGTATATTATTAATGCAGAATACTTTCAGTGCGAATTCCTGTCAAGGAAGTAACCTTTGTAAAAAATTTATGTATGAAAAAACAAGAAATTCTGAATAAAAAATAAAAAAATTTAAAATAATTTAAACAACTTCGTAGTTATATAGCTCATTGTTAAAGAAGTTTTTGAAAATGAGTGTTTACAAAAAATATTAACCAAAATACTTCTATGTTGGTATTTTATAATACCAAGTATTTTATATTTAAAGAAAATTTATTGAGCAATTAATTTTAAATCATCTGGGAACAAAAACAAATTGCTTTGTAATAGATGAGTGACGACTTGATTATCATGTTAACGCTTTATTTACAACACCAACGATATGAGTTAAGAAGCATCTCTCACATTTATATTTATATTCAATATAAATTAAAATCTTTTTTTTCCTCATTATGTTATTAATGTATATTAATAACTTCGTTAAGCTTCTCATTAATAAATAAATCGTAAAAGTTTAATGTTAAGATAAAAAAGTAAAACATTTAAGGTTGACTAATTTTTCTTTAGTTAATATATGGTTTTACATTTACTTCCTTAAATATTAAACAAAAAGTCCACATTAAATTGATTTTAAATTAGTTTAAGTAAATAAAGTAACAAGCTAACAATAAAATTAACCTTGAAACATAAATTCAACAAAACAGTGTTATACTAATCTTAAGTAACTTCATTTAAGAAACCAGTTTTAGATACATTCAAATTATAATTCATATTTAAATTCAAATTCAATTGATAAACCAAAGTCCAAAAAATTTTAAACCGAAATATATAATTTTCTGGCAGTTTTGTATAGATCCGCGCATGCGTTTCGGTTAGCACGTTTTTAATGATCATCCATTGAATTGAATTTCACGCGCCTTTATCGAAAAACATAATTTTTGCAAATTTTTATAATTCACAATTTGTTTTTGAAGTTGTGACCGACATTGTTAATTTGTGATGTCATCCATGGATTCATTCATTTATTTGCTCATTAAACATTTAAATTTTGGAGCTCTGGTCGCAATAGTTTGCATATAAATTTCGACTTGACTTCTTGCCAACCTTTTTAAGGGGTCTGCAAAAGGTGTGGTTTTTATTGTGAATTTAATTGAAGTTGGGAAATTGAGTCAAAATCAAGATACACAATTTTGTCCCCAAGTTCAGCAATTTTTTAAATGCAATAAATTATTTGGTTCATAATTTTTTTTATAAAAATTGCAAATAATGAATGAGGTTTTTAAATAAAATCATTTATACAATATTTTGATTTATGAACAAATGAACTATTTCGTAATAATTTTTATTTGCCTTAATGGTTTTGTTTGACATTTACGAAATACTGAGTTGTTTAATTAAGAAGTTTACATGAAATTGCTAAATTATACGGTTTGTAAAAGTGATCCGTTGGACATAGCATATCTTATAGATAATTGCAAACAGCAATGTCTCCTATTAGTTAGAAAATTAAAAATACTTCTGGCAACTCTACTAAGATCCATTAGTGTACCAAGCAATTAGTCTTTTAATAAAGTGAAGTCCGCTTTAACATTTTAGGTATATCAAATATTATATTTTCTTCTATGATTGTAAAAAGCATATCTATAACTTTTGGTTAAAACAAATTTTACATTCTCTCTTATTTAATTGTAGATAATAGATATTATTCCCTCCAGTAAACTCAGCTTTCTTGGATTTCCAAGAGTAAGTCGTTTTATACAACACAAAAAAAAGTTTTAATATTTTGCTAAGTCATATATAAGTATTCAACATTAGGAAACCACAGTGCAGTTTCCATATATTTATATAAATATTTTATAAATTATGAAGGATATTTTCGAAAATACCTTCTCCGCATTGGCAAAGCAAATGATCCTAAATGCATATACGGGGATGTATACGAAGACAACGCTGAACACACCATCTTCGAATGCAACAGATGAAACACTGAAAGAACGTCAGTAATATAAACGTCGAAGAAAACTGGACCTCCATAGACCGATTCATTATGATCATGCTCATATGGAAAAAATATTATCTCGAAAATGACTACTTTCAAAAAAGGGATAAATAAATGAACTCAAGTGAGGTCTGGACGCAGGCTAACGAGAAAAAAATTTTTTAATGGATAACCCACACAGGAACCTTACCATGAAGTATTTCTGATAAAGTTCCAAGGTGTAAAGACACTGATTTTTGTCTTTTCATAAGACAATAAAAATTTTTAATCATTACTATGGTCATATAAGACAGATTTTGATATCAGTGACAATAGATGAAAAACAGATTGCCTTCATACGATTCAGTAACTTCATTGCCAGTAACTTCAGGGGTAAAATCAAAATATATTGCCATAAATAAATTATGACTATAGTAGTATTGTCAGCTCAATATTACGAGTTTTAAAACAAAACAATTCAAAAAATTTTTAAACTTATTCACTATTAACGAAGAAGTTAATTAACTAATTTTTAATAAATAAATTATTAATTAGGATAGAGTTCTTAACCTATAACATGAAGACATTAAGTAATGGTAATTTTAGTGATTCTAACACCTGCGAGTGGTTTTCTTTAAAGGCTTTAGCTTTTCAAACCAATTATGTGAATTCATTTGCCAATGATGAAACAAATATAAAGTCCTTATCTCGTCTTTACTTTGTTAGCTTTTTAGGACTGAATTTTAAATTATTTACTAAATAAAAATAATGATATTGATAATGTAATATTATTGGTTAGTTTATATGACAGATGGTGGTTTATAAAGTACTGTAGGATACTGATAATCCAACCTACATTAGAATATAAACATTTACATTAGACAGATTCAGAAAAATAAAAATAAATATAAAATAATATAGTTTTTATCTGCATTTTACACATAACGTAATTACCAGATAATATAGTTTTTATCTGCATTATACACATAATGTAATTACCAGATAATATAGTTTTTATCTGCATTATACACATAATGTAATTACCAGATAATATAGTTTTTATCTGCATTTTACACATAACGTCCACGCGTCACTGCTTAGAATTTTAGTCGGAGATTTATATTTTTTTAATATTAATGTAACATGTATACATTTTATAAATTCTTCTTAAATTGTGCCTAAAAATTCTGATATTTTATAATATAATTCAGGTATATAACCTACCGCAACATTTATGCCTTTTCAATTTTTCTACCTATTATTTATTCACTTTTAAATTAATTCAAAACAATTTTCTTTCTCTTAAATATTTATATAATCGAGCAATAAAACATATATGGTTAATTTTATTAGATAGCATATTCAATAAAAATAGATAGATAAAAAATATTTCATTTTATATTTTTATTAATGGTGTTGCCTATTTTGGTCGATTATAAAATTACTTTGCGTTTTTTTTTTCGTATTCAATTTACGGTTAAGAAAACTGTCTCATGAATTTAATTCAAACTGTCATCAGCAATAAAAATGTATCTCAATCATGCCGGTTTTTAATAAATGAATTAAAACTTTATAAATTAAAAGCCAACGAACTATGCCAACGAATTAATTCCATTACTCAGTCAACAACAAGGTTTTTAATGAAAGAGTTAAAAACTGTTAGTACTTCATATTCAATAAAAATAATATTTTATATTTTTAGTTAAAAATAAATTTTTTATGTATTTTTATTGGGTTTGTTTGTTTAATTAATTTTAATTTTACGCAAAAAATATATATATTTTGTAAAACATAATTTTGTACAAGTTTTAATCAACATCATATGTCAATTACTTGATTTGCTGAACGTGATTCAAATACCTTAAAGACTATATATTTTTATTGATATTTTATGAAAAATTAATTAAATTAACTTTCAAAAATTAATCAAGAGTAAATCAATCATAATCTCAAGATTAAGTTTACTTTAAAATTTTTTATAAATCATACTTTTCAATTATGACTAATAATACTAATCTTATTAGTCTACAAAAACATATAACTTACATGTGTATGTAATTATTATATATAAGATACAATAAAACTAATGCGGATGATTTCATTACCAAAATCTTGAAGTACTCTAACCCATTTTAACTACAGTTCATAACTGAAAATAACGATGATGACGGCTGATGATGATGATGATCGTAAATTCCAAATATAGTCTGCTTCTTTATATATGTCAATTTGCAAGCCATTACTTTTGCTGAAAAAAAAAAATAAAATATGTAATTGTAGGCTTGACAGTTCCTTAATTCAAACATATTTTCTAGACACTAATGCTTAAGGATCTTTCAATGTTAGCTTAGCCCATTATCTGAAAAAACACATCATTGACTTCTGTACTCGTCTTGGTAAAGTATTTAGCGACATTTTATTAACTAGAGTTATACAAATAAATTGCGAGATCGTATAATTAATAGTTAAAGTTTTAATTGGTGGCTAACATTTTAATAACTTCTGTTATACACATAGATTGTGTGATCACTAATAAATAATTATTATCATTATTAGGATAAAGGATAGTACACTGTAACCTTAAAGATCTATTGTGCGGCTTATTCGGACTAGAGTGTTTTTCCAAGTCCGATTTCTTTAATGTAAGATAGAGCCTATCTTTCGTAGCCTTAAATCTCTGTGTTCCATAAAATACTCTCCTAGGTGTTTCTCCCGCTTGTGCATCAGTCCCGGGCAGTTTCCCCCTCTTCTCTACAGTGTCTGGAGTTTGAGTTGGTTTGGTGATTATTCAATTTACAGTGATCAGTTAGTATTCTCGTAAGAATTCTTAAATTATTTTTTGTAAGTTTTATGCTAGTTCTATGTTAGTTGTTTGTTATGTTAGTTGCTTAGATGATAAATAATCAAACCTTTAATCTTTGGGTAATATTTTATAAACTAGTGTTCTCCTAAAATGCTTATATATAATTATATTAAATTCTTTTCATCATCATGCTGTCCTTCTCTTCTCTCAAATTAACATATATTAAATTATGCCATTAAAACTTTAGTTAATGGCTGAATTATCAAATGAAAATGGCGAAAAGACTTGATTCAGTTGGTTATTTTATCAAACATATATCTAGTACATATCCAAGCTCTTTCCAGTTTAGGGTTACTTGATCTTTATTGTTAGACTAATAATGTTAGTATGTTTGCGATAGTATAATGTTGCCTAAGCGCAACAGATCAAGTTTGATGCTATATAATTGTTCAGATTTGGTCTGGGTTAGTTGTGAACCGAAGAGTTTTTGACTCCATTGTATGTCATACATTTTTCGACGAAAGAAATTGTGTAATACACTTACTATATAAAGGAGCAAAGTTTTCATATCTGTATGAGCGAACATTGGTTAGGAAAATTTTTTAATAGACATAAAAAACACATTTTTTCGATATGTTGTGACAATATTTATCCATTATTATTTTTTGATTCTATTGTATTTCTCTTTTAAACTTTTATTTTTAAAGTAAAATGTGTAAACATTTTAGAAAACAGAGAAGAGTGTTAATTTCAATCATATTAATAATCAAGAAAGTATTGGATTTAAGTGACTAAATTGGTCCCTTGATTTTAATTATTTAAAAAAAATACAATTTTTTTAAACTTATTAAAATGGTCCATGACGACATCACAATATTTTCTTCTTGTAAAAGTTCGTTTTTTGTCCAAAATTAGTTTTTGGACTTTTATGGGTTATAGATACTGTTTCGAATCCCACATCATTGACCCTAAATACACTTAGTTATCAAAATTTTTAAATTTAAGAAACTTTGAACAGAAAAGATATAGGAATGTTCTTTGTAATTTATTTTTATATGACGTAAAAATATAAATGAAGTATCTTGCCACTACTGACAGAATATAATAAAAATTAACTTTCTATATATTTGAGTGTTTGTTCGTTTTTACATAAAATATTGGATACGATCCACAAATTTTATATTTTCTGTTATGCTTAATTATTTGAAATGCCTTTAAGCAAAGAATTTCTTAAGCTGACATACAGCAATGATCTTATTTTCGTTCTAAAAATTCCGTAAGATATTTTTTGTAAATGTGTGATATATTTTCAATTTATAGACAGTGAAATATTTTTATTAGTAGATACGCACTTTTATAAAAGGAGCCATATAAAATGAGCCCTAAAATATGCGCATTGAGTAAGTAGCTTTGTCAACTATTTTTAGAAATCCATCAGTTATGTGTTCTTCTCGTTTATTAAATTTTCAGTTTTTTTTTGTTTTACTATCTTAATGTCTGCCTGCCTGAAATAACTTCAAAAAATAACATTTAAAAAATAACATTTAAAAAATAACAAATATAGGGAGTGGCCCCAAGTAAAAATGCTAATAGTACATATGGGTGCAAAATATTGCCAGGAACAGAAATAGCTTTGAATATTTGAGTTTTGATAAATAATGTGTAGCACATCAAGGTTATATACCAAAGAAAACAGTCAGAGAATTATAACTAATTATAAAGCGCGTTATATTGTGCTAATTTCATTATGCCTGGCCACCTTAATAGTGTGCTCATATACAGAAAACTTTATGCAAAAGTACTTGAAGGAAACGAGAACAGAGCCAACATACATAATCACAGTCATTAATAAACTCAAGTGGAATGTTGTTTGGTTGCATTTCATATGTTGCAAGCAACATAAGCAACTGCAAATTCAACACAGCAACTGCAACTGTATAGTATAACATACAAGAGACAGCAACAACAAATCCCCTCCATTGAAATAACAACATAAGCCGCTTTAAAATAGTGCAAAAGACACACTTGCATTTTTCATACTTCTTCTCTTTCAACTTCTTGCCATGGCTGCAATTATACGAAATGCATTCCTTTGAAAAAAACTTTAATGTTCAAAATTAATTTATGTACTTATCTACATATGTTATGAAAAAGATAAAAATATTAAGTTCTAAATTCAGAAAATTGTTTGTATGGCATTTACTTATAGAATTTGAAATATTTATGTTCATTTCTGGCTAATGAATGTTTTTATATTTTTTTTTTTTTGATAAACGTTTAAAATTTTTTTCAAAACTTTTAGAATTTTAATGGAGTACGAATTTTTTTTATTTGGTATTATATATTTTCTTTAAATTTTGTTTTGTTAACTAATAATGGTTAAGCATTTGAAAATAAATATTTAAACTGTTACGAAATACGAATCAATGCTTTAGAGTTATTCACATCTTGCACTGACTTCATGCAATATTACATTATGTTGAAGCTAGTGCACTTGAGCATTTTTATGCTTTATTAACTACGAGGTTTCTTCATAATCCCTCTCTACACCATGACTAGATTATTGTTAATGACTTCAGACTAAGCAATAATTGACCCCAGAGAGATTCGATTCTGAGATTCGATAATGCGGTGTTGGTAAGCCTCTGTCAGTTTTCGTAAATAATTTCAGAACTCTAACCCTTCTGACATTGAGAAAATCCTGGGTTTAGCTTCCTCTAATGTAAACACAATTTGTTGTCGTGATGCAAACAAGATACAGGACTATGAAAAAGCTGTCACATATTTACAGGCCAAACAAGTTACAAAAACTAGAAGTCCATAAATTGTAAAAATGAAGTGTCTTATATCCATTAAAAATCAGTATCAAAAAAGGATGCCATTAAGTTAAATGGTAATTCTCAATAAGTCTCTGTCGATATTCAATGAGTTAAATGGTAATTCTCCATCAAGTGGTCGAGAACCAGAATATTTTTGGAATATAAATATGTGAAGACATGCGATTCGATTTGCTTTGTTTTGATTTGCGTTGTATATTGTCCATCCCAATTAATAACGCAAATCGGAATATTAATGTAGTTAAGTTTGATAGTAATATGCACAAGATCAATTTTTGAAAAAAATAAGATTCAAATAAATTTCTAGAGTATTAAAAGTGTTAAATTCTTAGTTTTTTGAAGGTGAAAGTCTTCCGGTGTGTGCAGTATACAATATTTAGATTTTTTTTATGCAAAATTTTCATGCAATGGTCAGTTAACCTTTTTGTACCAACTAAAATTTTTACACCTGGAATTGTAAATCTTTATGCAAAATAATCCATATAGTGCTATAAAAAGTGTAAGTTCTACATAACGATATCGAATTGATTGTGCCTGATTCACATTTTGATTTAGATCATTTATATTTTGTAGAGTATTTACGTTTTCGACGAAGTTAGATTCTTAATATTACAATACTTCCATTTGACTTAAATTTTTCAGTAACATTACGAATAGTAAGTTGATTACAGATTTTAAATAATGAGCAATACTCATTCAGTTAAAATACATTTATTTTTTTGCAATAACTTATAACAATTTCTATATGATGTATCTTTTAATGATGATTTTTAAAACTATACTGCACGTAAATGTGAGTTTTATTTCAAATTAAAAACAATTAGTCGCAATGACATTGCCAAGTTGCTGCACTATATAGGGGTGCATCCCTATATAAGAATGATTTTTCGACCTACGAAAAAGCAAATAAAATTTTTGGGTGGTTATTTCGGTTTCTCTGTAAACGAAAACTGTTAAAACTTTGAACTTATGGCTGCCAAAACTAATATAGACATCAAAAGGTTAAGGAGACTTCCTTTTTAGAGAGCGTACTGTTTTTTTTTCTTGTGAATTCCACTACTCATTTCGTTTTAACTAATTAATATTTAATTGGATTATACAAATTTTTAATACAAAAAGTTGATGTTAATTTTGACCTTTGGAGGAGATACAGTAAAAATTATGAAATACGATTTTATCCATTTACATCGCTTTACATGATGGAGATAATTTTTCTGAGCAATGTGAAACTAAAGACAAAACACGAAAGAAGCGCTATCATAATCGAATCAACTTTAACTTGTCCAAAATTTTGTAATACGATGCAACTAAATTATTTTGGAGTACTTTAGCGTTTAATGTGTCCAGTAACCAGTTACACATATAGCGGAAAAGTAACCCACTACACTTATACATTCATTAAGTGCTTATATAAAATATGTATATATATATATCGATGATATAAAAAACTAGCATTGCGAGTTATTTAAAATATTAGTATGTTAAGATACAAAATTGGGCCGAAAATCGATTTTCAGGTATTTTATAATATTCCCTAAGGCATTACTTACATCATACGTAGGAAATCCGAATACAACTCTACTATATTAAACAGCTGCCT
>NC_051846.1:36771705-36789570 GCF_002237135.1 Teleopsis dalmanni
CAACTTATCATAACCTAAACCTATAAAGTTGTGGTCTTTAAGAAATTTTTTTTATATAGAGCCACAAATGTATGGATATCAAACTGATATAAATAATATACATATGTAAATTAAATAAATAATGTAATATATCTATATGTGATACAACATATGTATAATCTATCTCATTTTAATTTCAAGCTTCAGATAAATGTTTTTTGGAGTATGCAATCGATACTTTCATTTCAACGTGTTTAACTGCAACTTTAAAAGTCAACTACTCTAAAACCAAGGAAGCCACATATGAAAACGACAAAAATGTCAACCAATCAGCCATAACAAAAATGTCAGTGGTAATAGTGGTGACAGCAACAGCTGTTTTATATTTATATTGCTCATTATTTGTTGCTTGTTGGGAAGATAAAACCCCAAATAATTAAATATACCTTAACTAATCGAAAAATTGTTACAGAAGAAGAAGTTGTATTGTATATATATTGTATATTTTAAAGTTAATAGTGCTCATAAGGTAGTTGATGTAAAAGATTGCAGTGGTAATATATTACCAACAATTGCAATAATATAGCGGCAACATACAGAAATTTGCATAAAATAAAGAGTGATTGTAATAAGAAAAAAAAATGTTGTTCGGGTTGTAGTCAAATGCGGTTGCAAGCAACATCAGCAATTGTTATAATTGTAATTGATATGATGACGGAAAAATTGCTTGAATGGAGAGTACGAAACCAAAACATAAAATTAAAAAGAAATAAATTAAATATGCACAGGTAAGAAAATTTAAGCTAAGAAATACACTCGAAAGCCAAGCAAACCATAAAGTGATTAAACTGAAGTTGTGTGATATCGATTACACACAAATATTTTATGGATGCAATAACCAAAAGTACTTCATTTGTTTTCTTGCAAATGCCATGCAAAATTTTATTGTGTCGTTAAAATGCTACCTACTGCGAATCAGCAGCTACCAAGTTATTAAAAAATTGTATTTCACTGTGATAAATAGTGCAGCAAATATAGTATCTTTGCCATGTGAACTTCAAATATTTACGTATAAGATGCTTTTTTGTTAAAGAAAAATTAATAAAAAGTTTTTAAATATTTTTACTACTACTTTGTCACTTTTTTGCTTAAGCTAAATTAAATAAAATTTTTGTATTATTAAGCGTATGCGAGTGCTTTGCCCTGCTGTGCAACTTTAAATTGCAGAATTAAGTTTTCTTGCAGCAGCCAAAGCAATGCACTTAAATTTATCGATGCTCACACACTGATAATGTTGCCTGATTTGGCTGATATTGCTAATGAGTTTAATGCTGATGATAGAGCAGAAAATGTTGCTGCACATTTGCTGCAGCATTTTCTTATCTAGCAAACGCATCGACATCAAGCTGTTGCATTGTTTAAATTATGCAGTTGATGTGCGCCAATAACCTTTGCTTATTTACACATATTTGTAGATATTTTTATGTTTGCTAATATATACATATACATATATATATATAAATACTTTTATCTGTTTTTTATATAAATGTATGTTTATTTATTTATTTATTTATAATTAAAGAAAAAAAGAGGTTTTTTTTACTACATATATTAGTTTCGGCTGTGAAACTTAGTAATTATAAGACAGCTGAAAATTTTTCTTAATAAACTAAAAATGCTTTTTACTTTCATTTTCATTAAATTTACAAATCAATGAAAGTTAATGAAAAATTGAAACATTTTTAATAATAAAAAGAAAGAAAAACAATGCAGCAGCATGTTTATGAAATTAACACTTTGGAGAGTTGAAAATTTGTTAGAAATAAAAGTAAAATATTAAAAAAAAAATTATTGCATATGGAACATTAAAGTAATTAGATGCGTCATAATTAAATTTGAAAGTGAAAGAAAAAATCTTTATAGAAAATTTTTTGTATGAACAAAAGAAAAAATAACTCAAATATTTAAAAATACAGATATCAATGGGAGGTGATTTGAGATGCCAAGCAATTTGATGTTTATAATCAAAATAAAGAAGTGCGAGAATTGCCATTACTATTTTTAGAGAAAATGATTTTAAATTTAATTTTACAAATCATCAACTTTTTATTTTTAGATACATTACATTGATCATATTTTTTCAAATTGGTATATGAACTTTTTTTTACATCACACTCAGTTACAACTACAGTGAAAACTCTATTAAAACAAACTCTCATCGGTAATCAGCATTTTTGATTGCTTGAAAGAGATGTCCTTAAGTGGGTAGACTTAATAATTCTAACTGATTATTTTACAGATCACTACAGCCTAAGATGTCACTCAAAAATGCCAATTTTATTTTTATTTTGATTCCATAATTTTGCACACTCAATATATATGTAATGCTTTTAATAGAGAAAGGCCTTAACACTTAGATGAAGTTGTTATGTTTTCATATAAAGTCTGGAACAATCAACCTTAAACTATGCCTAAAGTTTTTTTAAACGTAAATATGCAAGGATAAAAATCAAAGTTATGCAGAATAGATTTACTAAAGTCACGGTGAAGCTTGACCTATAATAATAAAAAGAATAATGATAAGAGGATTGTCTGGCATGAAGTGGTCCAGTTGTTCTGAATATATACACGAAAATCAATTTTTTAAGAATTGTCATCTTAACAGAAGTGTCCATTAGAAGAGTTGTCACTGCACTTACTTCATATATAAAATCTTATTGTGTTGTGGCAACATTTTTGTCACAATAATAATACTTATAAAATTCTAACATAATCTATAATTCATACAAATTTTATCGAAATCTGTTAAATAGCTTTATAGTACATAATCAAGAAACACTATTTATACAAAATCACTCTTCTGTATATATAAAAAGCGTTTTAAAGTAAATAAAACTGTATATAGTATATAAGAATAACAAAAAGTTTTTCTGACGAAATCGTCTTTTTAATGCTTTAATTGACAGAAATAAAGGCTGAAAGTCGATAGTATAGAATAAATTGCAAGCCGACAATATAAATTACTACAAAATATCGCATATTTTCTGAAGCATACATTCTAGCAAAAGCAAATAAAAGTAACACAGACTTTTAAAAGAATATTTTGGAGAATTCTGACCATGCATACATAAAAAGGACAAATTATGAAACAAATGTATATGTTAATAATGTAATCTAAAGTACCCTTATAGAATTTCTCCAATGGAAGTTAACGTATGTATAAACAATAGACAAATAAATATAAACAAAAGATTGTCCTGATACATGTTCTGATTCATTTCGGTTTATATTTTATTATTATATGTTCTATGATTATATATTCTATTATTATGTATTCCATTATTATATATTCCATTATTAACTATTCTATTATTATATATTCTATTATTATATATTCTATTATTATATATTCTACTATTATATATTCTATTATTATATATTCTACTATTATATATTCTATTATTATATATTCTATTATTAAATATTCTTTTATTATTAATTCTACTATTATATATTCTATTATTATTTTAAATATGTTAGAATAGTAACCTTTTTCTAAATGGTAAAAGGAACTTACAAATCGTAATTATTAAACATGCGCGCTGAGATGGAGACACATAGAGGTATATTGTAAAGAAGACTAATATTCTCCCTGAATTCTAGTGCCAAAGATAACAAATATCATTTATTTCACATCCTATTTTCAATTCTAATACTAATATACTATAATACTCCTAATACTATAAACAGTTACTCATACTCCACTCATTTTAAAAGTTTATACAAATCTGTTCATATATTCCTTTACACAATTTATTTCCTTAAACACTTTCACCTCTTCTCTTTTTTATTTCTATTATTTCATTATATTCATTATTACTTTTACTTGATCTGTAAGTGGATTATTCGATTAGCCGATTTCCAAACCGTTATTAATATTAATTTGAAGACCTAAAAATTCGGTCAGCCTCGTAATAAAAAATGCAAAATAAAATTTTTATATTAAAAATCTGTTATATTATAAATCATTAGCAGATTCAGATTAATGGAAATATGAAATTTATTTATTTTTATATTTCTAGCGGTTTAAATGAACTCATTAACCATTTTCTGTGCTCATAAATTTATTACTATTTTTTATTTACGATATGAAACGTATTTAAGAAAAATATTGGTTTAGATATTTATTAAAGTAGTACTATTAAGATTTGAAAAATACAAAGAAAAACTACAAATCAAAAAAAAAAAAATTAACCGTGTTCAAACTCAAACTCTTTTATAAAATATATATATATATATGTTACAATATAACTTTGAGGATTGATTACAAAATGGAGTTGTAAATTTTTAATTGATAGATTTCTCAAAACAAAAGATAAATAAAAACATGAAAGTAATCTCATATTATTTGAAGTACTATTTACACTAAAAGTACAGAGGCATTAAATAAATATATTTATTCAGTAATGTATATATGGTTATAAGAACATGAAATAAAATTAAGTGTAATAAATTGACGCTTAGTAAATTCAGTATGTGTATGTACAATTTAATCTAACATTAAACGAGTGAATGAAGACCATAAACAATTTCGTAAAAAGGAGTGTCAACGGCCGCTGACTGAAGTCAGAACCCGATTATAAACTTTATGAAAAGTAAACAAAAAAGTACTTGTATACAGCATTAGTGTGCAATTAAAATAATTGTGGCAATTGGGCACACACTAAATGATGACTGATGAAGAGACAAGTAGAGACAAAGCTATTTGATGGATAATAATTGTATGATTCAATTACAGAGTAATTTAGTTTTGTTGCAAAAAGCTTTTAGTAAGTTATAGTAAATGGTACTGTACAATATATTAAAATCATATGTGTAGAATAATAAAATAATTTCCTAGTAAAAATATTATAAAAATTAACCTATTAAAAAACTTAATAAATTTAATAGTTATTGTGTATAAAAATTCTCATCTCTCTTAGCACATTTGCGTACACATATGGCATGTTAAAATTATATACGTCTATAGTATATAATTTGAAATAATTTCCAAAAAAAAAAAACCCCAACAATAATTTTCAGCTGTTTACATACAAAATCTTTTGTCAACTGAATACAAAAATATATGTGAAAGCATTCGTCTTTATTTCCATCTCTTTCTATGGTGAAAACTAGTTAGCTTTCTGAGCTTAGTTCTTAGTTGAAAACTAGGAAAATAATAAAAATTGCTAAGACGACGTCGAACGACCCAAAGAAGTCATAAAACGAGCCAGAACTAAACATTAAGTAACCTTGCGTGACTTTTGTCTTAAATTGTGCATAAGGAAAACTATTCGAAAAAAAAATTATCTTAACGGAAATTATAGCGATGATGTAAGAATTTAATATAGCAACAAAACAAAAAACTGTCTAAGACTTCGCACACGAAGGCGTGTCAAAACCCACGTCAAAGCAACTCGGTTATTAAATTTTATATATTTATTTTATTTGATTTTTTGTTTTCTATTTTTATTTTGCAAAATCGTTATTATTTTTAGTTGTTGATAAACATGAAAGAAGACAATGACCCACACAGCCAAACACCAGCCAACGACGTCAGACAATTATTGTGGAAGAATACACAGAGAACCAACCGCACCGAGTTGAACCGAACTGAACTGCACTGAACTATGCGGTATGGAATGGAACCAACGTAGCTCATCCAAGTCAATGTGGTTGTGGCCGTTAATGTTGCTATTACTGGTGATGGTGCTGTGATGTGGTGCTGCTATTGCTGTTATTGTCGTTTTATTGCAACTTCCAGTCATAAGACACACAATTTAGTAGTAATGGCAAGTACAAGTAAAATTAAAGTGCACGTTTTGTTGTAAGGTGGAAAAGTGCTCCAAACTGCTGCATCAATGTTTTTCTCTCTACAAAACTTTATTATTTTTCAACTTATTTTTTATTGTTAGTATGCTTTTTTGAAAATTCGATTCCTGATATTATTTCCTAAACAAACACGGCCAAAAACTTTGCAATTGCTGTGTTTTATGCTGACAGCAATGTCTGCGCGTAAAGTGTTCTACTATGGACTCGGGTGGGTAGGTAGCAATTGCCAAGCCAAACACAAGGCACCGCTATTCCAAAATTGCTGCTAGGAAGGTAACTCAAGCGTTGCATTCACTGCAAGAACAAGTTTAATACGATTTTTGTTTTTGTGCTATCACTTTTAGTGCTGTGTTTGCGCATTGCTACAATGCACTGATAAAGCGTGCATGTTGCAGACAGCACATACAACAACAGCTACAACAATCATTTTAATCAGTGGCAACAACCAACATACCACATTTGTGGCATTTTATCGTATCTGCTGCTGCAACAGTTGCTGTTAATGTTGCTTTTCCTTTTTGCTGCTGATATTGTTAACGCTTATGTCGTTGCTGCTGCTCTTGTTCTTATTGTAGTCGTTCACAAGCGTCCTTTTTAAGTAAATAATGTCAACAATACACAGTGGATTTCTCAGTTTACTTTTTGTTACAATTTAAACTGTCGTTCTGTTTGTCAATAACTCAAGATAAGTAAGAAGTTCTTCTGACACAGTACAAATGACGTTGCATTCCATAATACAAAATTGAGATCAAAACAAATCGGCTATTATATCGAAAGGAGTTTATTCTTTTAGGTCTTAATGCACTTTTATTCAACAATATACTATAAGGAACAGCTACTAATAAAATTTTAGCAAAAGATATTTAAAAAATCAAATCGATACGTTAGCATAATATATCGTAGTAATAAGTGTAGTAATACGAAACTGAAAGAATAAAGAACAAATGATTTAATTCAAGTCTATAATAGTCACCAAAACTTATTAATTTTGTTTAACACCTCTTAACTTTTTGTGACAGTTGAGAAAATGTACCCAAGATAATACTTAATATTATATTTTTCGACAATATTAAACTTTTCCTGAAAGTGTAGTCAGTTAATAATATATATCTACAATGCTATCTTCAGATTTCTTCTGGTACCACAATTGAACTCAAGTGGACTTTTTGGAAATAGAGCCGCCGCTTCAACCTACCTCTCTTCAGATTACATTCTTATCCAAGTTAATAGAATTGTGCAGAAGTTATTATTTTTACAAAACAACATAAACCAGAAGCTGAGTTATTGTCATTCGGTTCTATAAGCTTACAGTCAATATTTTCTAAAATACTGAAGGAAATACACTTAAATAAAATGTTAATGTTGGATGAGATTGACATTACATCTGAACACAAATTATAAAATACATATTTCATATTAAACATCTTTATATGAATGTTATCTACAGAAATCTTTTGTGCAATTATTACATTTTTTTTTTTTTGTATTTCCGGTGCTGTTAGCTGACAGTTTTTTCGCTTTTTCTCTTAAACTTATGTGATTGCTTGTGCGATTGGAATGGAATAATTTACAACAATTCAATTATGTGTGATATTGCACTATGCACTATAAAGTGATATTGTTATTGTATGCCTTAATCTCTATGATAAGAAATATTCTTAAACTTTTATCGAAATCAAGCATAGAAAGTTAAGAACAAAATCCTTATTTTAATATAGTATCAGTCACTATTTATATGCTACATCCTTTCATCTCATTCTATATGCAAATTAGATATACTAAAGAAACTATGTGAAGTAGACGGATTTAGAAAATGCTACCCATAACTGCTTAAATGCGTGAGCCTCTTATTAGATAAGCATAACTGGTGCCTTGAGTACCATTAACTTGTACAGAAAACTCTCGGAATACCGAAAGACAAATTCTAAGGGACTTTTATTAGTTTGAACACATTTGATATGAAACACTTATTATATAGAGGGAACATTTTTGGAATGATTGTTATTTGCAAGTAATTCATCGTTCGTTATTCGAAACATTCGTTATATCGGGCATTCATTAAAACGGAGTTTACTGCGTTACTATATATAAAATTTTGTGCAATATTGCAAGTGATGTTCAGAGCATAAGAGATCCCCTTGGCACTCGTCCACTTTGCTAATAATTGTCAGGTATTGCACTAACATATTTCGTATAAAATAATAATATTGGATAAACTAATAATGAACAAAATAAAAATAATTTATAGAATACTTATAAGTCCACAAATTTTGCTTCAGCTATAATGTGGTTACTGTCACAAATATTTTTATTTTTCGATAAGAAATATGGTAAGAAAGCAAGAACAATTAAAGGGGTGTGCAGAAAAATACACTATAAGGTTTTGGTAAAAAAACATATGTATACCATGTTTTTCATGTTAAAGTATAATCCTTCCTTTTTAAAACTATTAAAAATTAAATAGTTAGTTTAATTAGTTTTAATTAAGATTAAAATTTAATTAGGATTAAAACTAATCAAAAGCATTTAATTATTAAATGTTTTGTAATTTTATTATTTTTTTATTTTTATAGAAGGTGAAAGGTATTGTTTTTATATTCTTTTACATTTGGAAGTTAACTTAAATTGTTTTAAATACTTATTTCCAATTTAAATTTCAAGTAATAATTAAACAGTTTTATTAATGTATATACATAAAATTTAATTTCAAATAACATTACAAGATCAGTACTCCTAAACTGCTACTATCACCGATAACAATGATTAATCGCAGTACATAAAAATAATGAGAAACACTTAAGTCTATTAAATCGTATCATTAAAGAAACAAATTTGTAATTGCTAAACTATAGTACACACTCATGAATGCCAATAAACCATTCAAAATATTTTTGATTAAATATACAAATATACAAATTCAACTTTAAAACATAATAAAAAAAACATTAACACAAAATAGTATTTTTATATTCCGAATAAATGTTTGTAATTATATTAATTACTGGTAACAGTTTGTATGAAAGGTAAATGACTTACTATCATTACAATAGACATTATGCATACTAATATGAATAATTGTAGTTATTTATGAATATAGGCAAATTAAATTAAAGTAAGTGTTTGAAATTTTCTACTCGTAATTATTTTAAATAACACTTTTTGTCATTAAGTTGTTTATTCAATTACACAAAAGTGTTGCTAATGTTACTGCAAAATGTAACATAAAAATTATTTAATGTTGCAACAAAAATGTTGCTAAGAAAGTAATTTTTGTTGCATTTAAATAAAATCAAATTAGAAATTTCAATTTTTAAAAAATTTAAATAAATTTAATTTATTTTTGTTGCCATATAAAAGATATATAATAGGCAGAAAAAAAAATTAATTACGAGCTTTATTTGCTTTCTTTCTTTAACTAAAATATTATTACTTTTAGTTAAAACTTAAAGCTGCTTTAGGCCGATCTTTAAATAAAAACTTTCAGGTATCGTTAATTTTTCATCGAAAGTATCTCAAATTTTAAACGATTTACATACATAAATTAAATTTTCAAACTCTAATTAAGTCGTAACATATTTCAAATGAATTCATAAAGAAATTACATATTATGTATAATTATATTTCAGTCGTACTTATTAACAACAATTGCCTGAAGTGTATCATTATGATAATTCCTTTAATTTGTATTGAAAGACGGTTTTGATAATAAAATTGAGATCTTGGTAGGAGACTGAAAGCCACATAAATTTTAAATAAAACTTATAATTTATGTGAATTTTGTTTAAAACTAACAAACAAATATTTCTTGGTGGTCACAATAAATTAAAGAGAGATTAAATAAGAATTTAGTTATATATATCTACTAAACTAACATAATCCAATTCACTCGATTTGAAAAAAAATTGGATTCCTACATAAATTTAAAGAGTTAAATTAAAAAATTACCAGTGCTGCATTATCATAATTTCCAAAAATAACAGCCTCACTGCAATTAAGGGATCTGACAAACTTTACAGTTACTAAGGTGGTCTAATGACCACAACTATTATTAAATATATAGATAATAGAGAAAATGAAAATCATATTGAAAATGAAATACCACACATAAGAAACCAACAGTAAGCTTCTGTTTTGAACAGTGTTCAAAATCGTTATCTTATAAACATTTTGAATGGTCTTATGTCTTATTTTGAGGTTTTTTCCGAGTTAGTGCAACTAAGCACTTTTACTCTTCTTTAGCTGCAGGGTTTTTCTCCCTTCTCTTTAACTAATTTATGTATTCCTCATAAGCTTCGCTGATTATTCGATGACTGATTCAAATATAATAAATCGATGTAGCGTGTTATATTCAGGAAACATTTTCTAAATATTTAATTGCATTACACAAAAATTAATTGAATAAACTTATTTTTTAAAAATAAAAAATTAGATATCATCAGCGGAGAATTTAAATTATCTAATTCAAATATTCTTTAATGTTAGAATATGACATGAGAAAAACCACCATCAAGATAAGCAGAGTCGGCTGTGAAAGCTGACTACTGAACCTAACAAAAATAGACTCAAGAAAAACCCGGAACTACAAACCAATCGGGTCCATCGTCTAGAAAATCATTTCTTCACTGACTTGTTAGAATTTTCTTGAGAAACCAAAAATTATTAATTATCCTTGTAAGATTAACGCAAAGAGTCATATTAAAAACATAGATTTATATATCTAGCTCGTATCATTCTGGTAACTTCAGGGGCATCACAAGTGATAGTGGTTGTCTTAGAGTGTAAGTGTTGATGTTTGTATCATGTACCACTTAAATCTCACCAACAAGAACAAAAATGTAATGTTAATTATCGAAATTATTGAAATCAATGTTGAGAGTAAAATTCAATAAGTCGGACTCATTTTAAACAATTAAACAAGGTATGAAATAATTATAATTATTATTTTAATCGTTAATATAACATTACCAGTGAACGTGCAACTTCTGGAATATGAAACGAAACTTTATTGAATCCATCACAATTAGATAGTTACCTTACAAATAGAATTAGAAACACCTTTCATCTTTCCAAAATATATAGATTGAAGGGTAGACCGACTTTAAGGAATGCCGGATATTCGCAAAATAATCCAAACAGTGTATCTTATTCATAAAAGTATGAATGAACTACTTTCTATTTCTAATTTAACTATAGAATTCGCAATTCGATCCACCACAATTGGATAGTGTGATTCTAGAAATACCTTTCAGCTTTCCAAGATATATAGAATAAATGGTAAACTGACTCTAAGCAATGCTGGATATTAGCATAATAATCCAAACAGTGTAACATATCTTATTCACAATAGTATCAATGAACTACTTTCTATTTCTAATTTAACTATAGAAATTTGGAATACAGAAAAGAATTTTTATGATCCAGTTAAACCTCAACATGGTTTTTCAATCAAATATTATATTACAAAATTTTTAAGAGAAAACTATTTTTTCAAATCAAAGAGGTTTCGAGTTCATGTTTGCTTACTTCCATACTGTTTACTAAAGTAGCTTCCTAAATATACTGTGTATAATAAAATGGAAAGTAAACACAAATATATCAAAAGCAAATATTCTTTTAAATCATGGAGAGAAACGAAAAAGAATTTAATACGTTGCAAACATACAAGTAAATAATTTTCATGTATTCGTACCTGTTTGAAGAAAAATTACTTTCAAATTCTGCTTGAAAAGCAATGCTCGATCAATCTAAATATCAAAGTAAACATACAAGAAACCACAAATATTTAAAATGAAATCAATCTAGGCTGAAAAAAAACTATACTTAGCATTGCTGCTTATCTGGTCAATATTTGCTGTGATAATGGATCGTCGATATGTGCAGATAGGAATATTTATTGTTTACTAAGAAAATATTGGATTACTTTGGGGTTTAAATTCAGAAACGCTGACAAGAAATACTTCGCAAAACAAAGGGTAAATGAATGCAAAGAAATCTATATTATAGAATGCAAAAAACTATATTATTTTTATTTATAAAGTATAAGAGAGGAACTCTTAAAATATTGCTAACTTTTAAATTGTAACAGAAAGATTACAGCAAATTGCTAAGTGTCAGCAATAAAACTTCATTAACAAGGCAGCATCTGCAATGACGGATCTAAAATGCGTGCAGCAGCAGGCAAATATTGCGGAAGACATATAAAACATACGCACAGAGATGTCAGAAGAGTCGGTCTATTTAAATGTTGCAACAACACAAAGTAGCGGAAAATAAAAAATATCACTGGGTTTGCGAATGGTAAAGAGAAAGAACACATCCGGCAAATTTTTTTGTAGAAATACATAAATATATCTTACAAGAAAGTAATTCATTCTTACCTAATTATAAAAAACGTAATACTAAAAATGGATGAATGTAAATGTAAATGTGTACCAGAAATCTAAACCATAACAGAAATACAAAAATTTCAGATGCAAAATAAAAGTTGAAGTTGCAAGAACTGAAAATTTCAGAAAAAACAAAACAAAGCAGAACGCAATAAGAATTTATATTTCATAAAAGATCTTAAGAAACACAAACGGAAAAGGCAAGTTAAATTACAACAAAATAAACAGCAAAGAAGAGTTGCAGAATTTTATGACCAAACCAAGGCAAACTAGTATTTCTACAGCCAACCGTCCAACAAAATGACAACAAACGAAAACAATCATAAAACTAAACAAAACCGAAGACAGACTCGTAATAAAACCAGATGAAGTAGCAGAATAAGGCAAGCTGAAGTTTTATCCCGCAGGAGCAATAACATTTTTTGGAACACATTGCAGTATAGCTGTCTGGCCTGGTCTGCTCAAATCAAGAAAAGACTGCACTGTAGAAACTGTTGACAGCATCAACAAAAGGTTAAAGCTACAGCACGGTTGGTTAAGACAAGAAGAAGATAAGGCCATAAACATGACTCTTGGCTAAGATACGATAAAAGCTACAGTAAATAATATATTCATCTGAAACGAGAAAAAAAAATAAAAAAAATAAACAAATAAAAAAAATAAGCGGCCAGCGGTGCTCTTTCGAAAATTTTGCGGTCTTGCAAGACTAAAATTCTAGCAATAAATAAAGTTTCGACAAAAATAAAAAGGCTGGAAAGAGTTTAAAAAAAATGTTACAAAGAAAAGCGGCAAGGCAGTTCTGGAGAAATTGTTGCCATTCTTGCAAATTCTTTCAAATTTTTAATATAACAAAGTACATAAATTATAAGAACAAATGTCTGTTAGGGTTATGACATACACTTTTATTGTTTCTACAAATATTTATAAATTATATAGAATAATATTATTTAAAAAATATTATAAAATCTAAATTATATAGAAATAATTATGTATATAAAAAAATATTATAAAAAAAATATATATATATAAAAAATATATATAAAAATATATAATATATAAAATTTATTATAAAAAATTATATAAAAAATTTATATAAAAAAAATTATATAACGTAATTATAAAAAATAATTATATGTATAAAAGAAAATTTTTTAAAAAAAAAAAAATATATATATATAAAAAAAAAAAATTATATAGAAAACAAACAAAAAAGTCAAGCACGGCTTTGGGTCAGTTAGTTAATGAACGCTGACTCTGAGCTTCAAATTTGGCAGGGCACAAGTTCGATTCATGGTAGTTGCAGTCTCAAAAAAAAAAAATTATTTACGAATAATTAAATGCAAGATATGTTTTCAAGACCACTGATGATGGGTATTTGACAATACTCGAAACAGCTGTATGGTTAGCCAAAATTCACTTAATTAAAATAATATAAAAAAT
Source organism: Teleopsis dalmanni (assembly GCF_002237135.1). Classification (NCBI taxonomy): domain Eukaryota; kingdom Metazoa; phylum Arthropoda; class Insecta; order Diptera; family Diopsidae; genus Teleopsis; species Teleopsis dalmanni. The sequence goes on from NC_051846.1 coordinate 36,785,382, forward strand.
AAATTTTTGTTGTTGTATTTCACTACTGTTCGAAAAAAAAACCTCTTTATGAAATATAACAAGTTTGCTATTAAAAATAATAGTCACTTACGTCTGAAAAATTTGACGTTAAATTACAACTTATATTCAGAAAATAATTATATAAAAAAAAATTATATAGAAAAAAAACTATATTAAAAATAAAATTTTATAAAAAAAAAAAAATTATATAAAAAAAATTATACAAAACAAGATCATATAAAAAAAAAACTAATACAAAAAACAATTATACATCATGATGGCTTCTAAAATTTAACAAAGCCAATAAATCTCCAAGTTCTGCAGATTTGTAACTTACTGGTATAATTCAGATTTGAATTATTCAGATTCAGCAATTAGAAAATATATATATCAATTATATTTACATTTTTAAACAAATTTATTCCATAATAATATAAATTAAATTTATAAATATAAATTAAATTTTAAAATAAGTAGAGTTAAATATTTGTTTATACTTAACTCTTTTTTAACTTAACTATTTATTTATTTTATTTATATTTTTTACATATGTTACATATGAAATACTTCTTATGTATCATGTGCCATAATATAGACATTAATGAAATCATTGTTTTATTAGTTTTTTGACATTGTAAATATATTAATCATCAAAAACTAAACTTGTTTCTTCAACAAACCGGTAACAACATTATAATTTCTTAACCCCCCAACACAGTTAAGTAGTCATTCCTCTTCCAATTAATTTTTTTTTTTTTAATAAACAAAAACTAAACCCTGAGTGAATCCAGACTCAACAAACGCAATTCTTGGCATTTCTTGTCCGTTGAATTTGGCTCGCGTGAAAACGCATTCGACCGCATAAGAACTGACAAGGAAAAAGATGCACCAAATTTGATAAGAATAAAGAAGAACTTTTAATGATGAAATAAATAAAAAAAACTATAAAGTGGGGAGTACGGTAGAGGCCAGCAAGTGTGAAACAGAACGTGAACGTGAACTAAGATAAGTGATACAAAATTTTGTGTTAGAGAATTTCAAGAAAATAAATTGAACAAATATTCTTGGGAACATAAAGTGTGTGGCACGAGTGAAACATTAAGCAGAAAATGGAAACATTAAAGTAATAAATATTAGGTAAGTAGAATTAAGTGGGATTGAACTTTTGGGGAGGATACGGAATTAAATGCTAGGAACTAGCGATATAATGTCGAAAGTATAATATAGATACTTCAAAAAGAGAAAAAAAATTATGAATCAATGAAAACTTTTATTGTTAGAATTGTTATCTACTTGTATAACATATGTATCTATGTACTATACTATATAAATATATGTATATATATTTTTTGACATAGGTAATATCAAATACTTTTATTAAGAAGTTTAGAATATGCTATTAATTGAAAAGTGCAATAAGTAGAAGTAGTTTTTTATCTATCGTCAACTAACTAAAATTACAAAGTGTTATGAAATGCATTTTTCACTACTGACTTATTAAGAAAACTATAGTCATAGTCGTATAAGCCAAATTTACATAGGAACTACAAAAATATATCTGAACAGAGAGAGAAAATAACGGAAATAGTTTTATGAAAGTCAGTGGTAATAATTGTATGATTACTTAAATAAAGTTGGAGAGAAGAGACCTTAAAAATAATGTGCATACGTATTCAGCACCCTGGATGCACAAGTTCACTTATGATAGAAAAATTTCGCTGAATGCTGAATTAGTTAATCGATTATGTTTAAAACTAAAATATTAGGGAGTGACATGTCATCTGATCCGACTCCAAAAAATTTAGCCTATTACTGTTTCTAGGTGTCCATCCAACCAACCATGCGGCACATATCAAGAATAATAACAGATGCTGAAAATACAATAAATAAGTAAATTTATAATCGTGCCTGTACTTTGATTTAAACTGACTCAAAATTTCATTGAATCAATCAGAAAAGAATTTGTATTTTCTTTTCTTTCTAATATCTAAATAAATATTTCAGCCCTCAACACTTGCTTACTCTTCTTTTCATATATAATTTTCATTCTAGTTAAACCACGAAGCAAAACGATTATGTTATGGACATTAACCCCCCCAAGGGATTGGTATGTTGTTAAACGAATGCAACAAGGTGATTTGGTATTTTTCGAACAAAGTTTAATGTGGAATGCAATTTGCGGAACTTTTTAAATTAACAAAATTAAAAACATCTGCCCTTTTCCAGTCATGTTGAGCACTGCTTTTTTTCGATCTGGTTTTAGGGATTTCTGAAGCTGTGCTTTCTGAGGGTTACTTATACTCGTATTTGACGGATTGACACAACACAATAATTGCATACATCAACAAACAACGGTGAGTACAAAGCTACAGATCAAAACACGATACAACCCTTAAATAGCATTGAGGTCCTTGTAACAAAATTTTAGTATGAATGAATTTTAATATTGCAGAGAGCAGATGTTTTTGGGATATGTCAACGCATGCAATAATTATCTGCGTTTTACCAATTTTAGTTTACATGCAGTAAGAGGATATTGAAAATATATTTACAATAAATGTGAAAGTTAATATAAAGGGAAAAAATAATAATCGATAATCGATAAATGCAAACTTCTACTGCAAAATCAGAGTTGTTAATTTTCATTATGAAACAATACATAAAAATATATTATTATAACTAAAAATATTAATAGATGTTTAATAAGGTCTCTTTTTGTTGGGTTATCCCTTTTTAATTATTGGGGTGACAGTGCGACGATATCTTAATGAAAGTTATTTTTACTTGAAGGAGTTTTTCGAACACCATATTTCAAATATATCCATATTCGCAGTATTTATTCAGTAGTCTTAAGAAAAAATTTTTGGTTTCAGATGTTCTTATATAATTTTATACTGCAAGTACCAGATATCATATCCAGTCAAAATTTAAATACAGACTTAGGTATCTTAACACGAGTATAATATTTTAATTATGTTGGCTAGAATTTTGAAGAAAAATGTTATAGAAACTACAGCTTTACAATGATTTTTATAAAAATTACTAAGAATGTAAATGTTTTAAATAAACGAACAACGAAGTATATAGCAGTTAGTATTATCGTCTTGTTGAAATATTTAAATTATTGCTTGGAGATTAATGAACTTGTCGAAAAGAAATCCTAAAAACCTTTAGTAAAATTGGTTCAATATTAAAATTAAAATTCGTCCTCACAATTATGAATTCTGCTAAAAATTGAAACTATACTTTCTGAACATATCTCATAAGTATTATACACAAAATATTTAGAATAATTCATGAAAAAAATGCTTGTTTGGTACTTAAGTGCTTTACAACAGCAATTTTAAAATCAAAGTATATTTAAGGAACAAACTTTTTTTTTTTATAATATGTCAAGGAATGCATTTTATAATATACTCAATATAAAGTTTGTTTTCAATCATTTTTTTCGCAACAAGATCTGCTTCTTTTTGAGTAGCTTGAAATTTGTTTTGTACTTTATTCGCAAATAAATGGTTCCCATAAATTTTGTCAACGTTTTACATAGTAAAAAATATTAGATGGATAGGTCTAAAATTGGAAGTGAAGACTGCATATAATTGAGACAATATAGAAATCAACAAGTGTAGATAAATAAGTTTTGTGGAAGTAAAGAAGAATATGTAATTGTTATAGAGTTTAACAAATTCATTTCACTTAAAGTATTTAAATTTATATATTTTACTACAAATTTAAGACATCGCTGAGTAACTTATTTGAAGAATATGAAATATTGTATATGCGGCCTTTCAAAAACACTAAGTTTTATGATAAATTCAATAGAGTTTTATATTTCGTAACAAATATCTAAAATGTAAGTATTTATAACTTAATAATGAATCAACATAACTTCTAAATATACATAAATAATTTCTTACAATTCAAGTACAATATTTGGAAGCCAAAAAATAATCAATCATAATAATCTGCTTAAAACTGTTTCAGATACAGTTTAACAGGTTTTAAAAGTAAATACCACAAATTAAAACTATGTAGATATGAGTATTTCTTTTTAATGATTTCAATTTATTATTTTTTTATAATATCGTATTGTGTTATGTTGTTCTCGGCATCTAATTATATTGAAGGTCTACTGAAGTAAAAAAGAGGCTGAGTGACGACAATCACTAAAACTACAGATCATCTTCTT
>NC_051846.1:36789670-36804538 GCF_002237135.1 Teleopsis dalmanni
AAACATACATTTATATAAAAAACAGATAAAAGTATTTATATATATATATGTATATGTATATAATAGCAAACATAAAAATATCTACAAATATGTGTAAATAAGCAAAGGTTATCGGCGCACATCAACTGCATAATTTAAACAATGCAACAGCTTGATGTCGATGCGTTTGCTAGATAAGAAAATGCTGCAGCAAATGTGCAGCAATATTTTCTGCTCTATCATCAGCATTAAACTCATCAGCAATATCAGCCAAATCAGGCAACATTATCAGTGTGTGAGCATCGATAAATTTAAGTGCATTGCTTTGGCTCCTGCAAGAAAATTTAATTCTGCAATTTAAAGTTGCGCAGCAGGGCAAAGCACTCGCATACGCTTAATACAAAAATACAAAAATTTTATTTAATTTAGCTTAAGTAAAAAAGTGACAAAGTAGTAGTAAAAATATTTAAAAACTTTTTATTAATTTTTCTTTAACAAAAAAACATCTTACACGTAAATATTTGAAGTTCACATGACAAAGATACTATATTTGCTGCACTATTTATCACAGTGAAATACAATTTTTTAATAATTTGGTAGCTGCTGATTCGCAGTAGGTAGCATTTTAACGACACAATAAAATTTTGCATGGCATTTGCAAGAAAACAAATGAAGTACTTTTGGTTATTGCATCCATAAAATATTTGTGTGTAATCGATATCACACAACTTCAGTTTAATCACTTTATGGTTTGCTTGGCTTTCGAGTGTATTTCTTAGCTTAAATTTTCTTAGCTGTGCATATTTAATTTATTTCTTTTTAATTTTATGTTTTGGTTTCGTACTCTCCATTCAAGCAATTTTTCCGTCATCATATCAATTACAATTATAACAATTGCTGATGTTGCTTGCAACCGCATTTGACTACAACCCGAACAACATTTTTTTTTCTTATTACAATCACTCTTTATTTTGTGCAAATTTCTGTATGTTGCCGCTATATTATTGCAATTGTTGGTAATATATTACCACTGCAATCTTTTACATCAACTACCTTATGAGCACTATTAACTTTAAAATATACAATATATATACAATACAACTTCTTCTTCTGTAACAATTTTTCGATTAGTTAAGGTATATTTAATTATTTGGGGTTTTATCTTCCCAACAAGCAACAAATAATGAGCAATATAAATATAAAACAGCTGTTGCTGTCACCACTATTACCACTGACATTTTTGTTATGGCTGATTGGTTGACATTTTTGTCGTTTTCATATGTGGCTTCCTTGGTTTTAGAGTAGTTGACTTTTAAAGTTGCAGTTAAACACGTTGAAATGAAAGTATCGATTGCATACTCCAAAAAACATTTATCTGAAGCTTGAAATTAAAATGAGATAGATTATACATATGTTGTATCACATATAGATATATTACATTATTTATTTAATTTACATATGTATATTATTTATATCAGTTTGATATCCATACATTTGTGGCTCTATATAAAAAAAATTTCTTAAAGACCACAACTTTATAGGTTTAGGTTATGATAAGTTGTTGCGACAGCGGGTCAAACTAACTTAGACCCCACGAGTGCATTGTAATGCCACTGCTTAACACAGGACCTTAAGACTTTTACTTATTTAACCATTCCAAAACGTTAATAATGTGTTTAATGTTGGTGCTAGACAATTACGTAGGATAAAAAAAACCGAACTGCGTGAGAAACTCAGTCTGCTTCTAATAATAGTTGAGTCATAAATAACAATTCTTTGATTGTCACTATTTTCTTTGCTTCTTCGTCGTATAATTTCTATTGTACCCATGAGAAATACCTTTAAGACTTATATACTCGATTTCAAACTCAAATGTTTTGAGTAATATTTATACTATATCTTCAATTTATTGGCAAGCATATTTTAAAGAATTTGACGTGTGGATATTTCGAGATAAACAATTTTTTTTTGTAATTTAAACCCTGTTGCACTCTATTTGACTGTATTGTCAAATTTTTTTGTTTCTAATTTTGTGATTAATCCGGTACTAATTCCCACCAGACACTGTTAAAATATACCATTTAAAAAAGTCAACAAAGATATGTAAGGCCACTCGACGATATCTTTATACTACGAACAAAATCAAAAATGTCGTTTGAATCAAAATTTTATACTATGTACTACTCAAGAACGAACAATGATTTTTTTTAAGTTAAAAGCTGAACAAATAAAAACAAAACGTTTTGTAATCATAGGAATATTTTTAAATTACTACATATGCAGAAAAGCTTCAAATATTATTAGAGTTGTTTGAAGTTTTATTTATATTTAATTTTCGAGTCTATATCTGATTGAGTTCAATCATCAAACAGAATGTTTAAAGATCGCATTGTGTTCGAGCATTGTTCTTTGATATATTGCTTTGTATTAAAAATGAATATAATTTTAAACATAATTTAAATGTGCTGTTTGTGGTTCAAACTTTGAACATTCGATATGTTCGATTCAGACATATAACACTACAAACTCTGACATCTCCGGGTGTGTTGTGTACAATCCCAAAAACTATTTCCAATTTCGGACTCCTTAAAAAACAGTATTATATTACGACAATAGAAAATTTCAGGGGACTAAGGGGATTTAATATATAAGATATATATTTCAATTTAAAAATACAAAATATAAAATAAGATATGTTTTCGCAAATGTTTAAATAATTGACTCTATATACAATATTCAAGAAGTAAAAGCTTAAAATATTTTTTCTCAATATCTTCTGATATTCATATGTCATATAATGACCTAATATCGAATGCTACTAGAAATACTGATAATCAGGACAATTGTCTAAACTTTTACCTAATATTCTTTTCTAAACTATTACTTACATATACTATTATATTTATTTTGAATGCGTAGCGGTAGTGGCAATAGTTCCGGTTTTATAACATAATAATAAATTGATTACACATTTAAAACGGTACTTCTCCTCATTAACCCCCTGGGTACATCCATGGTACGTTTAGTTTTATATCATAAAAAAGAGAAAAGTTGATAATAATTTAGGACATATGTGTGGTATCGAAATTTTGTAAATAACATTAAAGGTATTTGAATTAATTATCTCACTTATTTGTAATAATTTTTACGCAATCGTAAATGTCAAATTTTACTTATATTTTTAGTGCAAACTTTCTGTTTTCTCCCAAAGAAATATATTCGCAACATTGCCGCCTGCCTGCATTGGCAACAAGTAACATGTTGCGTGCTTGTGCCACAATTTGCTTATGCATTACTTACCTATTTTTATTGGTACTCGCATTAAGGTCTTAATTTTTCAACAGTTTGAACAGTTTTAACTTAAACAACAACAACAACAATAATATAATAATAAGAAAAACTTGCTTAAACTTTACTTAGCTTTGTTATTTATTTATTCACATAAAAGTTCATAAATCGAAAATTAGACATTTCGAGGCGTTATTTTTACAAGATAAGTGCTGAGTTGTGTGTAGCAGTTTATGTTCAAACCTATTTTTAATTTAATTTTATGGTCGCGCTAAGCTGCGCCTGCTCCGGTAGCTGCGAAACATAAAAAACAAATAAACTTTAATATATTTTTCAATTTGCATTATTTATGTGTAAGAGCGCCATAAAAAGAGTTGATCGCTTTTAAATGCAATTTTAAATTTTCGTTTAGCAACATTTTTTAAATGACTGCACATAAAAATTACTGAAAAAAGAAATCTAATTCCATTTGAAATTAAACTTAATTGAACAATTTACTAAAAACATACACTATAATAGATTAACAAAAAAAATTTTTTTTTTTTTATCATAAGAAAAAAAAAATTATTTACTTGTTTGTCAATTAAAATCTCAACATATATTATACAAACGTTACTGTTAAAAATTTCTACACACAAAAAAATTATTGCAAATTATTTTTTCTTACTAAGTTTTCCTTTTTTTTTGTTTTGTTGATACGACGAGCAGCACATCGTAGTCGTGCGTTTGGACTGCATTGCCATATTTGCTTGTGTTGCTCGGCGCCAAAAAACGTGTGCAACATGTTGCGTTAAACTGAGTGTATGTTGCCAAAAATGAATCCAATCAACAACAACGAAGTTGTTGTTTGGTTTAATGTTTTGTTCGTGACTTTCATGCGGTGCAATTTAATAGTAACACAAATGAATTTTAATGCTTTTTAATGAATTTTATGATTTTAATATTTTTCCTTATGAAGTTAACAGTAGCCAAAAATGTTGTATATATAAAAATGACTGCAATAAAAATAAAGTTATTCTGAAATTAACTCTAAATTGTTGTGAATTTTTTTTGTTTTGTGCAAGTAGCTTTGTTTACCTCTGGTGTCAATATTGATTTCATTTTTTTTTTTGTTTTGGTTTTACTTTGATCTGAGTTTCGGTACATGACAACAAAAACCTTAATGAAAACTAAAATATAATGAAAAGTTTGAGGTTTTCTTGGTGGCGAATAAATTTACTACTCGTACAACACTCATACAAGACTCGTACAATATATTAAGACAATCCTTTCACTTTGAGTTTACACGAAAGCTAAGTTTTGTTATTTAAATATATTGTTTATTGAATTTTATAATTTTTGATTTCACGATTTCCAACAGTTATGCAACATTTTTTTTTTTAAACACATTATGAAATTTTTAAATAATAAAATAGTCTAGTCGTGTAGCTTCATAGGCTCCTTTAATTTACTAAAAGGCGAATAAACATTATATAAGATAATGTTATAATTTTATTAGTAGACTAAAAATTTAGTAAAGTTTTTTTATTGTTCACTTGAAAGACTGGTGATTGAGAATGCTGTTAATATTAAATCTATCCAACATGCTAACTAACGATTCCATTTCATTTCTGATCTCTGCTCAAAGTTACAATACACATATATTGAAGATAAGTAATGATTTATTATATTTCTAATACAAAAAAATTATTTTGGTGTATATTTTATATTTATATACTACACATCCAAAACAAAAGTGACAAAAAAATTTATGTAACTAATTGTTTTTGAACAAACCTATAGCTCAAAAATTGTAGTTACAGTTTAAAATTATATCTCGATAAGTCGGAAATAATAAACACAAACAAAATGGGAAACTCTGATGTGCTAGTTTCAATATTAACCGAGATACTAGGTGTAATTATAGATCAAAAACTTTAAAATTGTATCTTTATAATTTGGATATTATAAACGAAGAAATAAGATAAATTTTATAAATTTTTCATGTATAGAACGTAGAATTTTAAAATTTTAAATTTAAAATTCAATGAATTTTTTATAAAGAGGTTTTTCGAACAGTAGTGAAATACAACAACAAAAATTTTATTTTTTATATTATTTTAATTAATTGAATTTTTGGCTGACCATACAGCTGTTTCGAGTATTGTCAAATACCCATTATCAGTGGTCTTGGAAATAATTCTTGTATTTAATTATTCGTAAATAATTATTTTTGAGACTGCAAGTACTAGGAATCGAACTCGGGTCCTGCCAAATGTGAAGCTCAGAATCTGAATGAATTTTTTATTGAAAAGTTTTCAAATATTTTGATAGTTATTAAAATAAAAACCGTTAAGGAATCCGAGGTCTATGTCTATTGATGCTCACCAATTTAATCTGAATGGATAATATTTATTTGAAAATCATACAATTACTATGAAAATTTTAAAAAACATTTACTATGCCTTCAATTCTTTAACGTTTATTTTTGTTCCATTCTCTACTTAAATAATTATTTAATTAATTGTGGCATCAGGGTTATTCCATACATAATATGTTAGTGTTTTAACAATTATAGTTATATTAATAAAAGTAGTACTAGATTAATCAAAGTACTAAATTAAAAAAAAAATAACATTCTAATTTTAATAAAACCATTGTCTATACACCAAAAAGATATACAAAGTTGAAATTGCTTTACTGCAATACATACTCGTTGAAAAAAAAAAATTTGATCGAAAGAACAAAAATAAATTAAATTTAATTAGATAAATTATAAAATACATAAAAATGGCTCATTAATTTTCGAGAGGAAGAAGCTTATTTAATTGAGTAATAGGAAACCTTCAACTTTGTCAATTATAAGAAAAACAACAACCACAACTTCGAATATTAAACAAATTCAAGTATCATCTAAATATCGGACATGTAAGGCAATCTTTCAAAACATTTTAATTAATTGAAGTTGTTTGAGCAATTTTATGACAAAGTATAAAAATTCTTTGAAAATGCACAAAAACATCTGTTGATGATGTTCTGTATGTGTAGGTTAATAAGAATAAAGAATAAAAAATAAAATAAATATTAATTAATAACGAATTTAAAAATAAAATGATTAAACTAATAAGAAATATCTAAAAAAAACATAATATATATATATATATACATTAAGACTGAAAAGTTTTCGGAAATTCTCATTTAAAATTCGCGCGCTGTATATTTTTCGATATTTTAAGTTTATGTAGTTTGGCAGCACTGTCCTTAATTACTATGCCAAAAATGAGCTCGATCTGTCAGACAGTTCGTTTACGGCAGCTGTTGAAACCAGTTCACCTCAGTAGTGCGTTGCGAAATGTCTTCGACGGTCGTACGACCGTCCTGGAAGGCTTTGTACCACTCATAAACTTGAGTTTTCGATAAAACTGATTCCCCATAAGCCTTTTGTAGCATTCGCAACGATTCTGCACACGAAATTTCGTTCGAAACACAAAATTTGATGCAAACTCTTTGTTCAATATTTTTTTCCATTGTTTTTTTCGCAACGCCCTACTGAGGTGAACTGGTTTCAACAGCTGCCGTAAACGAACTGTCTGACAGATCGCGCTCATTTTTGGCATAGTAATTAAGGACAGTGCTGCCAAACTACATAAACTTAAAATATCGGAAAATATACAGCGCGCGAATTTTAAATGAGAATTTCCGAAAGCTTTTCGGTCACAATGTATATATATATATATATATATATATATAAAACACCATCGAGAATAGTTTTAATCATAAAAAATAAAATAAAAATATTTATTAAAAAAAATAAATAAAAATTATAAACCTAGAAACTTGGTTTCTATTTAGAACTTTACTCTTCCTGTTTCATACATATTTTACAATCGTATATATATATATTTACTTCTGAAAATTCATGAACTTTAAATATATCTTATATAAACTTATAAATATATAGTAAATTTAAACAGTCATACATATACATAGTAAATTATTTGATTTTTGTTAAAGATATGATACGAATTTTATTTGCTTTATTTTTTATAATAGAATTTAATGTTTAAATATAAATTGGTTCAACATACACACTACACACTACGTTGCTCTAGTGTTTCTTTTTCGTTGTTTATTGTCATATTTTTTTAATCTTATTTGCTTGAATTTATCATCAACACAGATTTTGAATAACATTTTTCAATTTACCACTTTAATTTTTTTATATTTTTTCCTAATTATTATTTTCCTGAAATTAGCCAAAATTATTACCAGATACTTTTTTATCAATGATATTTTTAAACAGCTGGTGATTTTTGTTGCCATGGCTGTATTGTTTTATGTTGTAATTAATTATTTAGTAATCCCTACATTAAGATATATTGTAAATATTAATAAATACTATGACATTTTCGATTCAGAGATCTGGATTTAAACTTGATTTGACACTTTTTCCTTTAATTTGGTAGCGCAATCGACCAATATATGGTACTCTCAATATTTGGCAACTTTGCAAATACTTTGATCAATTTTAAATATTATTTACAGTAAATAACAGTTGAGAGTATATATTAATTTTTCCTTTTCACATTAATACAGTATTTTAAGTATTACAAACAATCAAATTTATTTCAAATTATTTTATTTCAATAATCTATAACATTTGTTAAATTCGGAGTAATTTAGTTACTTTGGCATAAAGTATTATTAACTAATCTCGAATTATAGATATTTCATTAGAGATATAATAAACGACATACACTGCACTTGAAATGAATTTCTACTAAAAAAATTACTATAGATTTGCGAATCAATAATGCTACTAAATAACTTCATTTTCGATCCTTTCAAATATAATCACATTAGCTTTTCTTTCCAGACTTTCACTACGCATAGATTTCAAACGTAATCTATAACCTAATAATCTTGTCTAATAATTATATCATAAAAATTAAATGAATATGGGTCGAATCGATATCGTACAAATATACAAAATTTTATTATAATTTTTATGTATATATTTTTATATAGATGTTTTCGTCTAAAAGTTGTACAAATAAATATTAAGTTATGTGTCACTCAAGAGATCAAAGTATGTGCATATAAATAAACACGTTCACCTGTATTGATTAGGTGCGTAAGGTGTTGTCTATAACTCATCAAATATATTAATTAAACAAATATAAGTAAAAGGTGTCAAAAATTGATTAGTTACAACACGAAAAAAGTTAATTAAAACAAAATTTATAACTTTTTCAATTTGGTTTTATGAAAGAAATAAACTAACTGAAATACGTAAAGTTTTTTTAATGTTTACATTTTGCGTTTGTTTATATACATTGCGAAGCCAATCAATAAAAGTAATGAAGCGCAACATTTTTTAATGTTGACAAGATTGAAAAGTGACAATTATTTTCTCAAAACCGCACTTTATTAGTTAAATCAATACGAAAAAAGCAAAACAAAGACTACTTCAGTAGTTGCAATATAAGTTTATGTAAATACAAAGAAGAAAAAATAAAATAAAATTAGTAACTAAATAAGAAAACTAACCACAACAAATCAAAAGAAATCAACAAAATTGTAAACAAACATACAATGTTGCTAGCAAATAACTGCAACAAACTTCATTAATTGAAAGTGTCAATAATTTGGCATGTTTGTGTGATTGTCTATATATACGGCTCAATTTCTAGTTTTCGAGTATATATGATTTTGTTTATATTTTCTTTTATAAATAATTTTATTTATTTATTAATTTTTTTCATTGACTTTGCTTTAAATGAATGTTGCCCATAGTAATTTTATTTCCTTTAGTTTTGAAATTTTATATTTAAAATCAGATTTTATTGTTGCACTACTTAAATTGCAAGTGTTGCTTGGTTTCTATTAATTAAGTTGCAATTTAAACCCACTTACTATTTTCTATTTTATTGCAATTTCATTGCACTTTAGAGTTACATTGTCTATAATTATATTATTTATTTATTGCATTTGGTATCTTGATATTGCAACATTTTTCAGTATTTTGTAAATAAAGTATCAATGCCGACAGCAACAAATATGCATTCATTTATTCATTTAAGCATTCATTTAAACATTCATTTAAGCATTCATTCAAGTGACAAGTACAAGTTACATTTTGCCATTTCGGTTTTAATAATTGCTGTAGTTACAATTACAAATTGTAGTGTAGCTGTTCCACTGAGTGAAAAAAAATCAGATTAGTAATTTTGTACAACGGAACAAATATTTTATTTTGAAAAAGAAAAGTTTGAAATACTAAAATAAATTGACAGATATTTTTTTTACTACACTAACAAAAACACTATTTTAGTAATATAATTTACTTGAAATTTTTTAACATATAATAACAAGTTTTTCATATAATTGGAGTTATTAATCATATTGTTACATAGTATTAACAATTTAATATCTGACTTGAAAACTTATAAAAAATATTTCTCAGAAAAATTAAAAGCGCATGCATTACGATTGTGTTTCAAAGAAAAAAAAATTTGTCACAGACATAATAAACTAATTATTTTTATTCAACGTACTCATATTTTGGTTTAAGAAATCGATTTGTAAGGTTAAAAAGCATGTTAAATACTATATTCTTTAGAATGTCAGTATAAACCTTTTGAAAAGTGTCTCAAAACGCTTTTCTTTAATCGACAAATACTTTTTTCCGCAAAAACAAAAGTCACACACCACCCAAATCCGATGAATTCGAGACATCATCGTCACATATATTTAGCAAAATAATGCAACTCATTACAAACACCTGGCTTGCTTACAGTGAAATGCACCTTGTATATCGTATATCAAAGAATTGTCATATACTGGAACGTTCAGCAAATTGGTATTCCATGAATTTGTATAAAGTTTTTGGTTGATCCTCAATAAATATATGCAGTTATGTTTAAATCTGCATTGATCAAGAATTTTAAATCACATATTGTTTACCATTTTTATTTCCAACAGCGTTGTTCAAATCGAATATACAACTCATAGACTATCTACCAATTATTACTATAAACTTAGATCATCAAATGAAATGTTTTGGTAAAGGTTTTAACATACTAGGATTAAAATGAATCTTAAAATTGGTTCTGTGTTCAGTGATTATATTTGTAGAAACATACCTGTCAATTCAAACATAATATTTTCATTTCTGTTCCTCCAAATATCATGAATTTCGACAATCTATTAGTGCAGTATCTGTCTTACCGATGCACTTTATTGTTAATAATTGCTTTATACATATATCTATTTTTAAAAAATCATGTGTAGTTAGGATTTATTTCAATGTAGTCAATATAATATTTTTTAATTACAATTATCTAAATATATTTTTTTTCTTTTTTTTTTTTACAGGTAAGCTTATAACATTATTAAATAATAAAATATTTTGAAGTCGGAATTAAAAGTATATGCTGAAAGTGAGTACTTAATAAGATAATAATATAATGAATATATGTACATATATCTTGCTTGTTCATATAATAGTTTTTTGGAATCTTTATTATATATCCTTACCAAGCAGGCGATTTCATTTTTTGCTACACATTGATACTTGACATCTTCTTTGTCACTGTTCAAAGCATATGCCACGAAGATTAAACAAGCTTAGAACTCATTTTCTAGAAGATTTTATTCAGCTATGAAACCACTTTTTAAAAACCTCCTAAGTTTTATTAAAGTTTCCAGATGAATTAAAATCCTCCGAGTTTTACACGGCAACAGAATAAGCCAATAAGCTTATTCTTAGGATTGTCGTTATAATTTAATGGGTGAAAGTAAGCAAAACTTTTCAACTAACTAGGTTAAATTTATTTGTAGTTTGCATGAATATCTTCAGAATTTATAATTTCAATAACGCAAATAATATTGTTTGATTTTTTTATATCTAAATTGGTAGCGTGCAAGATTTAACCTACTGTGTTAATTATATATATAATTATACTTTTGAATGCTGGGTGATCGCGCACACCCGTCGAGAAGTAAGATTTTTGAAAAACTCAACGAATGGCCATATCTTTATTTTTTGAGCCAAAGCTAAGATCACCACTTCAAAGAAAAACTCAATTGCAGCAATAAAATAAAATTCGTTGAAGGAATTAAAAACTTCTACTTCAATCAATCTACGGATATGTGTGGATAGGAAAAGATTAAGTTCAAAGGAGGATTGGCACATATTATGCAGGCAATAAAATAAATATTAATTGCTTAATGTTTTTATGTGGTTTAGTAATTATTTCCGGAAACTTTTTACACAGTATGTATACTGAATATTATTTGTGCACAAGTTCTTGTTATTCTCTTGTTTGTATAATTTTTCAAAGTCATGTTAACCTGCATAAATGGCTTATATTATTATTACATATACTTAAAATATATATAAAAAAGGGAAACTAAAAAATTTCTATCAATTTTACTACCACTTTTCTTTTCAATGACTGTAAGCCTAGTTAAACCCACATATCTGAAATATTAATAATGATGCCTCAAACGATTCAGGCAAGTGTGCGATTATGCTTAAATGTTCATTTCACTTTCGTGCAAACATTTTATTGACGTTTTCCGAATATTCATTGCATATTGCAAAAGCTTACCAAAAAAAAGCGGATACAACTTAATTTCATGCATGCACTTGATGCATTTTGAAAAAGTTGCTTCAAATGATGCAAATTGTGAAAAGGCGTTTTTAATTTTTTTAATAACTTGCACCTAAATACAAATTTAGATATAAATAATTTTTCTATGTTCCTGTCGAA
The DNA here is from genome assembly GCF_002237135.1 of Teleopsis dalmanni. Taxonomy (NCBI): domain Eukaryota; kingdom Metazoa; phylum Arthropoda; class Insecta; order Diptera; family Diopsidae; genus Teleopsis; species Teleopsis dalmanni. Next base: position 36,801,694 of record NC_051846.1, read on the forward strand.
TTTGCAAACAAGTCATCATAATAATGTGTTTGTTATAGGATAGGATGTATGTAAATTTCGTGCCACAAACCACTTAATGCATGTCTTGTCTATAGATACTTTTTCCCGCTAATACTTTCATGCTCATTTCAGTCGAATGCGTGGCTAAATGCTTAAGTAAACATATAATCTTTTTATAAAAAAAACAAGAGACTTATTTGTGTTTAAAATCCATTTACGACTGACTGGTCGAGGGTGTGGATTTTTTTACATATAATACGGGTATGTACAGGGTTGTGTGTGCATAACCCTTGCGGCATGTAAAACTTCATATTAAATTGTAATTTATTTTAATGTTGCGGCGACTATAAATGCGAAAGCTTAAATCAGCATGAAATTTATAAAATTTTATTTGCTTAAATTTACTGCAAATGAAGTTTTGAAATATTGACATTTAACCCTCTTCTTTAGTTTGCGCAAATAACCACACACAAATATTTTTAAATCCATTAAAAGCCATAAAAGCCTATTTTTATAAATATTTTTTTATTTGCATAATTGTATGATTTATATTAATGCTTATATGTAAAAAAATTTCATTATATTTGTCAGTATAATTAGCGTTTGGGAGGTCTTAAGTCATTGAAAAAATTTATTTTTTTAACTTTGCTAAAAAGTTCTCTCTTCTTTATTCAACAATGTAAGGTAAATTGAGCTCTCCAGATCACTATAAAGTTTGACATTTTGACTGAATTTGATATGGTATTTTGGTTGATGTTGATAAAGAAACACAATATTGCAAAATTCCAAGAAAAGTTTAGATGAACAATTTTTTAATATCACTATTAAGAGTATTTCATGTCCTTTTTTTAATAAATATTTTATGCATTTATCCATATATTTATTTTATTTATTTTCAACGCTTCGTTTCATGCTTGGAATTTTATTAGTTATTTTTATTTTTAATCTTGTTTTTTTTTATTATCTTTGTCTATAACACTTAAAATATTTATAAGTATAGAAACTTTCTATAAAAAGTTTTTGTAAAACTATTTTAATATAATATCGGTGTTGTTAGCTGGCTCTACTTTATATTTTACTAACTTTTTTGGTGCAATTAGCAGTTAGCAGTTTAATTTCATTTTCTTTAATGTACTTACTTAAGGTAGATAGGCAGAACTGGCTGCTCGCATATAGATCTGAAAGGTCCGCAGTGATACCAGAGAGTAGTCATTAGATTTATTAAATTAAGTTAGTTGAAGACTGGCTATTTACGTAAGTAGAGTGAAGAGACTTACTTTATGATTGATAAATAATGTTGAAAATTTTAATTATATTAATAATTTACACATAATTATGTTTTACTAGTTTTTCTAATTTTTCTAATTTTTACTGTTACTCTGATTTTGTGTATGTTATCATTTTTAAATATTTTATAATTATTTTAATATTATATATTATATTATATTCTATATAATACGTATATTCTGTATATATTATATTGTTTTATAATATTTTAACGATTTGGTAGAATATATTTGTATTTGTTTTATATAAAAACTTAATCGAAATTTTTTTTACTAATGTAATTTTTATTTGAAATAAAATAACAAAAGCTCAAGTAAATAGGATAAAGACTAACATCTAATATTTAATATCTAGACTCCAACTAAATACATCGAAATTTCCATTATATGACATGTATCTGAGATCATTGATTGACGAGATAAGGAAGTAGTGGACGAAGTAAAATGAAGAAAGAGTCGAAAGCATTAAGTGTTTAGCTGAGGCATATGACTTCAACGTGAATATACTACTAACAATGACAGAACTTATGAAAAGCTTACTTACCACTTATAAGGTTTATTCTAAATCGGAGGGAATAAAAATATTAGAAACAGTTAAAATAAGATTTGTAAATATTTTCGACAAAATGCAATCTAAGATATATTCGAAGATTATTACATGTTTTACGCTTCTATCAATAGAAAGACTAAGCTCACGTGATCTATATGATCTTATTATATAGATTATTGTTTTTGTTTCAGAAACGTATTGTGAATCGAAAAAATAATCAAAATAATACTTGAAGTGTGATTTGTGATGTTTTCCATTATGACTGCATGAAGTAAAACGTACAATCTATAAAATCTATAACGATTAAGTTTTAAAGCATTATTCATTATTGATTGATTGATTGAAATAACTTATCTGTAGATATCCTTTCATTATTGTATAACATATTCCTAGTAAGAGATCACCGTACGTAAATTCTGTTGAGCTTATGTTACTTAATAAATCTTTTGTTTCTTGAGTGCACCAGTCCAATAAATTGTCAAAAAAATACTATCCTTAAAATTCGTCTTTCCTTTCCCCAAAGTTATGTAATCATAGAGGAAAGATCTATTTTTTCCGTTTCATCTAAGTTTGCACATGTTTTATGACGAATAATGAAGGATTTCTGCAACAACTTTCTTACGGTAGCCAAATCTAGGTTATCGCAGAGAAAAATCATAGTTCCTTCTTCATCGAAAGTATTAACGGGTATGTATAGTTTCTCAGCGTGGATTTCCATGTACTTGTGGAAACTGCGATTATCATAGCAGCATTGATGTGGTTTCTTAATAAACTGCAAGGAAGCATTGTATATACAAAATTTCAAAACAATATATTCATTTAAATTAATTAAATTAATTTTTCTACAATATATTAATTTAATTATATGTTTTAGAAAAAATAAATTTGCTTTATTGAGAAACAATTATTATTAATAATATAATTTTTATACCAGTCACGCTTGAATACGTACTATAGCACATTATTACTCAATGTCTTTAAGAAAACATAAATAAGATTTATTATTTTT
>NC_051846.1:36804638-36816250 GCF_002237135.1 Teleopsis dalmanni
ATGTAAGGCAATCTTTCAAAACATTTTAATTAATTGAAGTTGTTTGAGCAATTTTATGACAAAGTATAAAAATTCTTTGAAAATGCACAAAAACATCTGTTGATGATGTTCTGTATGTGTAGGTTAATAAGAATAAAGAATAAAAAATAAAATAAATATTAATTAATAACGAATTTAAAAATAAAATGATTAAACTAATAAGAAATATCTAAAAAAAACATAATATATATATATATATATATATATATATATAAAACACCATCGAGAATAGTTTTAATCATAAAAATTAAATAAAAATATTTATTAAAAAAAATAAATAAAAATTATAAACCTAGAAACTTGGTTTCTATTTAGAACTTTACTCTTCCTGTTTCATACACATTTTACAATCGTATATATATATGTTTACTTCTGAAAATTCATGAACTTTAAATATATCTTATATAAACTTATAAATATATAGTATATTTAAACAGTCATACATACATGTACATATTAAATTATTTGATTTTTGTTAAAGATATGGTACGAATTTTATATGCTTTATTTCTTATAATAGAATTTAATGTTCAAATATAAATTGGTTTAACATACACACTACGTTGCTCTGGTGTTTCTTTTTCGTTGTTTATTGTCAAATTTTTTTAATCTTATTTGCTTGAATTTATCATTAATACACTGGCTTTGAATAGTGTTCTTTAATTTCCACTTTAATTTTTTTATATTTCTTCCTAATTATTATTTTCCTGAAATTAGCCGCAATTATTACCAGATACTTTTTTTTATCAATAATATTTTTAAACAGTTTGTGATCTTTGTTGCCATGGCTGTATTGTTTTATGTTGTAATTAATTTTTTACTAATCCTTACATTAAGATTTGTTGTAAGTATTAATAAAAACTATAACATTTTCGATTCAGAGATCTGGATTTAAATTTGATTTGACACTTTTTCCTTCAGTTTTGTGGCGCAATCGACCAATATACGGTACTCTCAATATTTGGCAACTTTGCAAATACTTTGATCAATTTTAAATATTATTTACAGTAAATAACAGTTGAGAGTATATATTAATTTTTCCTTTTCACATTAATACAGTATTTTAGGTATTACAAACAATCAAATTTATTTCAACTGCAAAATAATCTATAACATTTGTTAAATTCAGAGTAATTTAGTTACTTTGGCATAAAGTATTATTAACTAACCTCGAATTATAGATATTTCATTAGAGATCTAATAAACGACACACACTGCACTTGAAATGAATCTCTACTAAAAAAATTACTATAGATTTGTAAATCAAATAGGCTACTAAATAACTTCATTTTCGATCCTTTCAAATATAATCACATTAGCTTTTTTTCTAGAGTTTCACTACGCATAGATTTCAAACGTAATCTATAACCTAATAATCTTGTCTAATAATTACACCATAAAAATTAAATTAATATGCGTCGAATAGATATCGTACAAATATACAAAATTTTATTATAATTTTTATGTATATATTTTTATATAGACGTTTTCGTCTAAAAGTTGAACAAATAAATATTAAGTTATGTGTCACTTAGGAGATCAAAGTATGTGTATATAAATAAACACGTTCGCCTGTATTGATTAGGTGCGTAAGGTGTTGTCTATAACTCATCAAATATATTAATTAAACAAATATAAGTAAAAGGTGTCAAAAATTGATTAGTTACAATACGAAAAAAGTTAATTAAAACAAAATTTATAACTTTTTCAATTTGGTTTTATGAAAGAAATAAACTAACTGAAATACGTAAAGTTTTTTTAATGTTTACATTTTGCGTTTGTTTATATACATTGCGAAGCCGCGAAGCAAATCAATAAAAGTAATGAAGCGCAACATTTTACAATGTTGACAAGATTGAAAAGTGACAATTATTTTCTCAAAACCGCACTTTATTAGTTAAATCAATACGAAAAAAGCAAAACAAAGACTACTTCAGTAGTTGCAATATAAGTTTACGTAAATACAAAGAAGAAAAAATAAAGTAAAATTAGTAAATAAATAAGAAAACTAACCACAACAAATCAAAAGAAATCAACAAAATTGTAAACAAATATACAATGTTGCTAGCAAACAACTGCAATAAACTGCATTAATTGAAAGTGTCAATAATTTGGCATGTTTGTGTGATTGTCTATATATACGGCTCAATTTCTAGTTTTCGAGTATATATAATTTTGTTTATATTTTCTTTTATAAATAATTTTATTTATTTATTAATTTTTTTCATTGACTTTGCTTTAAATGAATGTTGCCAACAGTAATTTTATTTCCTTTAGTTTTGAAATTTTATATTTAAAATCATATTTTATTGTTGCACTACTTAAATTGCAAGTGCTGCTTGGTTTCTATTAATTAAGTTGCAATTTAAACCCACTTACTATTTTCTATTTTATTGCAATTTCATTGCACTTTAGAGCTACATTGTCTATAATTATATTATTTATTTATTGCATTTGGTATCTTGATATTGCAACATTTTTCAGTATTTTGTAAATAAAGTATCAATGCCGACAGCAACAAATATGCATTCATTTATTCATTTAAGCATTCATTTAAACATTCATTTAAGCATTCATTCAAGTGACAAGTACAAGTTACATTTTGCCATTTCGGTTTTAATAATTGCTGTAGTTACAATTACAAATTGTAGTGTAGCTGTTCCACTGAGTGAAAAAAAATCAGATTAGTAATTTTGTACAACGGAACAAATATTTTATTTTGAAAAAGAAAAGTATGAAATATTAAAGTAAATTGACAGATTTTTTTTTTACTACACTAACAAAAACACTATTTTAGTAATATAATTTATTTGAAATTGTTTAACATATAATAACAAGTTTTTTTATATAATTCGAGTTATTAATCATATTGTTACATAGTATTAAAAATTTAATATCTGACTTGAAAACTTATAAAAAATATTATAGATAAATAGTTGGGTTTCTCAGAAAAATTAAAAGCGCATACATTACAATTGTGTTCCACAGAAAATAAATTTGTCACAGACATAATAAACTAATTATTTTTATTCAACATACTCATTTTTTGGCTTAAGAAATCGATTTGTAAGGTTAAAAAGCATGCTAAATTCTATATTCTTTAGAATGTCAGTATAAGCCTTTTGAAAAATATCTCAAAATGCTTTTCTTTAATCAACAAATACTTTTTCCACAAAAACAAAAGTCACACACCACCCAAATCCGATGAATTCGAGACATCATGGACACATGTATTTGGCAAAATGTGGCAACTTACTACAAATACCTGGCTTTAAAGCGTACTGCTTAATGTGAAATGCACCTTGCAAATCGTATATCAAAAAACTGTCATATACTGGAACGTTCAGCAAATTAGAATTCTATGAATTTGTATAAAGTTTTTGGTTGATCCTCAATAAATATATGCATTTATGTTTAAATCTGCATTGATCAAGAATTTTAAATCACATATTGTTTACCATTTTTATTTCCAACAGCGTTATTCAAACCGAATATACAACTCATAGACTATCTACCAATTATTACTATAAACTTAAATCATCCAATGAATTGTTTCGGTAAAGGTTTTAACATACTGGAATTAATATAATAATTTGTTATCGGGCTAATTGGTGAAATTTAAATAGAAATAAAAAAGACACTAATTTATTATTTATATTTAAAAATCGTTTATACTTTATTAAAAATAATTCTTCCGATATTTCGACTATCTTCGATAGTCATCTTCAGGGAAAACTAAACAAAATATACGATGTTCCATTATTATAAATAGGATTAAAATGAAATTTAAAATTGGTTCTCTGTTCAGTGATTGTATTTATACAAACATACCTGTCATTTCAAACATAATATTTTCATTTCTGTTCGTCCAAATATCATGGATTTCGACAATCTATTAGTGCAGTATCTGTCTTACCGATGCACGTTATAGTTAATAATGGCTTTATACATATATCTATTTTTAAAAAGTCATGTGTAGTTAATAGTCATTTCAATGTAGTCAATATTATATTTATTATATTTTACAATTACAATTATCTAAATATATTTTTTTCTTTCTTTTTTTTACAGGTAAGCTTATAACATTATTAAATAATAAAATATTTTGAAGTCGGAATTAAAAGTATATGCTGAAAGTGAGTACTTAATAAGATAAGAATATAATGAATATACATATATCTTGCTTGTTCATATAATAGTTTTTTGGAATCATTATATATCCTTACCAAGCAGTCGATTTCATTTATTGCTACACATTGATGCTTTACATCTTCTTTGGCGCTGTCAAAAGCAGATGCCACGAAGATTAAACAAGCTTAGAACTCATTTTCTAGAAGATTTTATTCAGCTATGTAACCACTTTTTAAAAACCTCCTAAGTTTTATTTAAGTTTCCAGCTGAATTAAAATCTTCCGAGTTTTACACGGCAACAGAATAAACCAATAAGTTTAAATGAATTCTTAGGATTGTCGTTATAATTTAATGGGTGAAAGTAAGCAAAACTTTTTAACTAACTAGGTTAAATTTATTTGCAGTTTGCATGAATATCTTCAGAATTTATAATTTCAATAACGCAAATAATATTATTTGATTTTTTTATATCTAAATTGGTAGCGTGCAAGATTTAACCTACTGTGTTAATTATATATATAATTATACTTTTGAATGCTGGGTGATCGCGCACACCCGTCGAGAAGTAAGATTTTTGAAAAACTCAACGAATGACCATATTTTTATTTTTTGTTGCCAAAGCTAAGATCACCACTTCAAAGAAAAACTCAATTGCAGCAATAAAATAAAATTCGTTGAAGGAATTAAAAACTTCTACTTCAATCAATCTACGGATATGTGTGGATAGGAAAAGATTAAGTTCAAAGGAGGATTGGCACATATTATGCAGGCAATAAAATAAATATTAATTGCTTAATGTTTTTATGTGGTTTAGTAATTATTTCCGGAAACTTTTTACACAGTATGTATACTGAATATTATTTGTACACAAGTTCTTGTTATTCTCTGTTTGTATAATTTTTCAAAGTCATGTTAACCTGCATAAATAGCTTATATTATTATTACATATACTTAAAATATATATAAAAAAGGGAAACTAAAAAATTTCTATCAATTTTACTACCACTTTTCTTTTCAATGACTGTAAGCCTAGTTAAACCCACATATCTAAAATATTAATAATGATGCCTCAAACGATTCAGGCAAGTGTGCGATTACGCTTAAATGTTCATTTCACTTTCGTGCAAACATTTTATTGACGTTTTCCGAATATTCATTGCATTGCAAAAGCTTACCAAAAAAAAAGCGGATACAACTTAATTTCATGCACACACTTGATGCATTTTGAAAAAGTTGCTTCAAATGATGCAAATTGTGAAAAGGCGTTTTTAATTTTTTTAATAACTTGCACCTAAATACAAATTTAGATATAAATAATTTTTCTATGTTCCTGTCGAATTTGCAAACAAGTCATCATAATAATGTGTTTGTTATAGGATAGGATGTATGTAAATTTCGTGCCACAAACCACTTAATGCATGTCTTGTCTATAGATACTTTTTCCCGCTAATACTTTCATGCTCATTTCAGTCGAATGCGTGGCAAAATGCTTAAGTAAACATATAATCTTTTTATAAAAAAAACAAGATACTTATTTGTGTTTAAAATCCATTTACGACTGACTGGTCGAGGGTGTGGATTTTTTTACATATAATACGGGTATGTACAGGGTTGTGTGTGCATAACCCTTGCGGCATGTAAAACTTCATATTAAATTGTAATTTATTTTAATGTTGCGGCGACTATAAATGCGAAAGCTTAAATCAGCATGAAATTTATAAAATTTTATTTGCTTAAATTTACTGCAAATGAAGTTTCGAAATATTGACATTTAACCCTCTTCTTTAGTTTGCGCAAATAACCACACACAAATATTTTTAAATCCATAAAAAGCCATAAAAGCCTATTTTTATAAATATTTTTTTATTTGCATAATTGTATGATTTATATTAATGCTAATATGTAAAAAAATTTCATTATATTTGTCAGTATAATTAGCTTTTGGGAGGTCTTAAGTCATTGAAAAAATTTATTTTTTTTAACTTTGCTAAAAAGTGCTCTCTTCTTTATTCAACAATGTAAGGTAAATTGAGCTCTCCAGATCACTATAAAGTTTGACATTTTGACTGAAATTGATATGGTATTTTGGTTGATGTTGATAAAGAAACACAATATTGCAAGGACAGTTTAGATGAATAATTTTTTAATATCACTATTAAGAGTATTTCATGTCCTTTTCATAATAATTTTTTTTATACATTTATCCATATATTTATTTTATTTATTTTCAACGCTTCGTTTCATGCTTGGAACTTTATTAGTTATTTTTATTTTTAATATTGTTTTTTTTTTATTATCTTTGTCCATAACACTTAAAATATTTCTAAGTATAGAAACTTTCTATAAAAAGTTTTTGTAAAACTATTTTAATATAATATCGGTGTTCTTAGCTGGCTCTATTTTATATTTTACTAACTTTTTTGGGGCAATTAGCAGTTAGCAGTTTAATTTCATTTTCTTTAATGTACTTACTTAAGGTAGGTAGGCAGAACTGGCTGCTCGCATATAGATCTGAAATGTCCGCAGTGATACCAGAGAGTAGTCATTAGATTTATTAAATTAAGTTAGTTGAAGACTGACTACTTACGTAAGTAGAGTGAAGGGACTTTCTTTATAATTGATGAAAATGTATGATTTAATTTCTCTGATAAATAATGTTGAGGATTTTAATTATATTAATAATTTACACATACTTCATAATTCTAATTTACACATAATCTGAGATCACTCATTGACGAGATAAGGAAGTAGTGGACGAAGTACAATGAAGAAAGGGTCGAAAGCATTAAGTGATTAGCTGAGGCATATGACTTCAACGTGAATATACTACTAACAATGACAGAACTTATGAAAAGCTTACTTACCACTTATAAGGTTTATTCTCAATCGGAGGGAATAAAAATGTTAAGGAAAGTTAAAATGAGATTTGTTAATATTTTCGACAAAATACAATCGAAGATATAATCGAAGATTATTATATGTTTTACGCTTCTATCAATAGAAAGACTAAGCTCACGTGATCTATATGATCTTATCATATAGATTATTGTTTTTGTTTCAGAAACGTATTGTGGAGCGAAAAAATAATCAAAATAATACTTGAAATGTGATTTGTGATGTTTTTCATTATGACTGCATGAAGTAAAACGTACAATCTAAGAAATCTATAACGATTAAGTTTTAAAGCATTATTCATTATTGGTTGATTGGTTGCAATTACAAATCTGTAGATATCCTTTCATTATTGTATAACATATTCCTAGTAAGAAATCACCGTAGGTAAATCTAGACTTATTCTGCTGAGCTTATGTTATTTAATAAATCTTTTGTTTCTTGAGTGCACCAGTCAAATAAATTGTCAAAAAAAATACTAAGCTTAAAATTCGTCTTTTCTTTAACCAAATTTATGTAATCATAGAGGAAAGACTTATTTTTTCCGTTTCATCTAAGTTTGCACATGTTTTATGACGAATAATAAGGGATTTCTCTGATTGGATTGAAATAAACCAACAACTTCCTTACGGTAGCCAAATCTAGGTTATCGCAGAGAAAAAGCATAGTTCCTTCTTCATCGAAAGTATTGAAGGGTATGTATACCATAGTTTCTCGGCGTGGATTTCCTTGTGCTTGTGGAAACTGCGATTATCATAGTAGCATTGATGTAATTTCTTAATAAACTGCAAGGAAGCATTGTATATACATTAAGACCGAAAAGTTTTCGGAAATTCTCATTTAAAATTCGCGCGCTGTATATTTTTCGATACTTTAAGTTTATGTAGTTTGGCAGCACTGTCCTTAATTACTATTCCAAAAATGAGCGCGATCTGTCAGACAGTTCGTTTACGGCAGCTGTTGAAACCAGTTCACCTCAGTAGTGCGTTGCGAAAAAAACAATGGAAAAAAATATTGGACAAAGAGTTTGCATCAAATTTTGTGTTTCGAACGAAATTTCGTGTGCAGAATCGTTGCGAATGCTACAAAAGGCTTATGGGGAATCAGTTTTATCGAAAACTCAAGTTTATGAGTGGTACAAAGCCTTTCAGGACGGTCGTACGACCGTCGAAGACATTTCGCAACGCACTACTGAGGGGAACTGGTTTCAACAGCTGCCGTAAACGAACTGTCTGACAGATCGCGCTCATTTTTGGCATAGTAATTAAGGACAGTGCTGCCAAACTACATAAACTTAAAATATCGAAAAATATACAGCGCGCGAATTTTAAATGAGAATTTCCGAAAACTTTTCAGTCTTAATGTACAACATTTCAAAACAATATATTCATTTAAATTAATTAAATTAATTTTTCTACAATATATTAATTTATTTATATGTTTTAGAAAAAATAAATTTGCTTTATTGAGAAACAATTATTATTAATAATATAATTTTTATACCAGTCACGCTTAAATACGTACTGTAGCACATTATTACTCAATATCTTTAAGAAAACATAAATAAGATTTATTATTTTTTAAATCTGTTGTATGTTTATTATAATAATAAAAATATTTGAAAAAAGAACCTTAAGACTTAAAAAGAGGAAATGATTTTTGTGAGTTGCTTTCACATTTAAAAAAAACGTTTGCCAAATCACTTCATCATTTTAATTTTAATTAAAATTCAAAATTATTCAAATTCAAAGAAGTATAGTATAAAATTTTTTTTTAGTAATACTTATAAATTTTTTTTTAAACATCACAAGCTTCCAAATGTTCGGAGTTAATAAATAATTTTGCCACTATGTAGAGTTTATTATTTATATGGTATATATTGTGTATGATCTCATCTTTATTAATACATTGCGTATGCTGATGAACTTTTTCACACAGCAAAAATTAAACTTCATTTACTAACAGATTCTTTTTAATTTTTATGAAAAAAATTTCTTCAAAAAATTTTTCAATTAATAATATGTGAGTGTGTGACCTATTTTAAATTGTATCTTTTTTTATGGCCTGCAAAAAAGGCGGTATTTGTTACTCATATACAATACTCTATATATAACATATTAATACACAACATTTAATAGAACATATTTGTTGATATTGAATATTTCTTCCTTGGAAAACTTGATAGATTAATTTACGTTCTTTTTATAATTATATATTATTGATATATATTTAGTTCTTTAATATTCATTTTAGGCTTCATTTATCTTATATCTTATGCTACATCAACAAAATGTTTCGGCTTATATCAAAAGACCATTTAATATTCTAATTTTTTTTGCTCTCATTATTCAAGGTTAATGTGCTTCTTTGTACGTAATTTAATTTATTAAAATTACTAAGTATTAGATAATTTAAGCCAAATTATTATCTTCAAATTAAGTAGCATGTGAAAAAAATAGTTTATTTCACATTTAATTAATAACTCAATACATTGAGAATGAAAAGTAATACGAAAGTTTTAACGTTTTGATATTCTGATCTAATTAGTATGTAATTAGCTTATTTTCAAAATATATTATTAGAAGTTACAAATGATGAATTTTAATATATTAATAGATATAATTATTTGTAAAATAATTGCCTTAAATTTTTATTTAAATTAATAGCTTAAATTCTTTTAATAATCAATTCATTTGTTAAATATTTTCTTTCTGCTAAATATGAAGATTTAATCCTAATTTCCTTTTTATTGATATTAAATTATTTATTTATTAATTATTTTCTTATATTCAAGCTAACATACTTCATTATCGATTGCATCCTTAACACATAATTTATTTCTTGGTCCACTACTGTTAACCACTTCATTTTGTAGTCGTTTAAAGTGGCGGCGAAACGAGAAATATCCTAACACATTTTGTTTGAATTGTTTCCAGTTGTGACGATTGTGACTAAACCATACCAATAATTGGTCTTTCATGAGTCTGATTTTATAAGTAGTAATATGTATTTAAAGCCAAATTTCTTAACCAAGCGCTTAATCCTTTCTATGAATGCAAATGTATTTATATTTGGGTCATTTCCTTCATTGTATTTTGTCGAAAATATTAACAAATCTTATTTTAACTGTTCCTAATATTTTTATCCCCTCCGATTGGGAATAAACCTTATAGATAGATAAGTAGATCGATAAATAGATAAGTAATCCTTTCATAAGTTCTATCATTGTTAGTAGTATATTCACGTTGAAGTCATATGCTAATCACGTAATGCTTTCGACATTTTCTTCATTGTACTTCATCCACTACTTCCTTGTCTGGTCAGTGAATGATCTCAGATACATGTCATCTAATAGAAAATTCGATGTATTTAGTTGAAGTCTAGATATTGGTCCTAATTTTACTTTGTCTATATAAGATTTATAGTTCTGTTCACAATAACAATGTTCCTGCTTGTCTACCACTTTGTCGTTCTTGTTAGTATTAATTAAATCTTTTCAATATTTTTCGATAGAATAGGAGGCAGCCAGTCTCCACTTCCATCTATCCTCTGTTATTGTAACACATAATAAAAAATTACAGTATTTGGTATCAAAAAACAATTTTTCATAAATTCTACAATAAAATCTGATTTTATGTAACAGAATTAAAATATGTTGTAAAATGTATTTGCAATAAACTTGTTAACATTTGTAATAGACATCAACAGATGGCATATAATCTCTTACAATATTTTAGTTGAAGTATTTTTTTATGAATCATCACTAGTATATATTTTCAATTTCACTTTTGCAGATTTATCACTCTGACCAAAAACTTAATAGAAATAAATCTATGTGGACCCTCCAAAAATTTTAAAAACATTTACTGAAATGTCTGAATAACATTTTTGAAAGTGTGTATTCTTAATAATTTTTTAAAAAATAATTAATTAATAAAATATTTTATACACAAATTTAATGTTTTTTGTTTGTATCGAATATATATATATATATTTAAAATCTATATAAATTTCAATTATTTAATCAAGATCTTAATATAGTGTAATTTAAAGCGGACATTTATCGTCATTAAAAAAACGTGAATATCAAGTTCAACGTGTTAAGTTATTCCAATTTTAAATAAAAAAAATGTTGGTTCTCGAAAATTGTCCTTCTTAAAGAAGTGTCGGTTTATTAAATATGTTAATTAGGAAAGTTTTTACTATATTTTAATTTTTACTTTTTTAATTTTTAAATTTAAAAAACTACAAAAAAATCCCAATAATTCAAATAGATGTGACTCAAGTAAATTATTTAGGTCTTTATTTATACGTTAATTACAGCTAAAAATGTGACAAAATTGGCACAACTTGTGTCAAAATGTATCATAAATTCGAAATTTTTCCACATTTTTCAACGCAAAATTCAAAAAAAAAAATAATTTTAAACAATCTGTATATTAAAAATGTGGTGATAAACTATATGAATTATATATATTTATTTCAGACAGATTTTTGTGCAGTAAAACATTATATAAATATTATATATGGTACATTTGTATATTTAAATA
>NC_051846.1:36816350-36826316 GCF_002237135.1 Teleopsis dalmanni
TTTCTAAAGTTTTTTATCCCGTCTAGATTCTTTAAGCAAAAACAAGAACTACTGCAATCCATAGCCATCGAAGAACAACAGCAGCAAGTTAAACAACAACGACAGCAACAACAGCAGACTAATCAACAACAAGAGCAGCAAGTTAAGCAACAACGACAGCAACAGCAGCAGACTAATCAACAACAAGAGCAGCAAGTTAATCGACAACGGCAGCAGCAGCAACTACAAGATACGCTAGAACACGGCGTACAACAACAAGATCCAAGACCTACCAAAGTGAAAATACAGCGAGATCCAAGGCCTATCAGAGAGAAAAAGCAAGATCCGAGACCTATCAAAGTAAAAATACAACAAGATTCGAAATCTACTAAAGCACTGAAGTTACAACAATACCGAGATCCAAGTCCTATCAATACAACACCTAGCCGAGATTTACAGCAACCACAAGACACGCTAGAACACATCGTACAACAACAAGATCCGAGACCTATCGAAGTGAAAATACAGCAAGACCCGAGACCTAACAAAGGGAAAACACAGCAAGATCCGAGACCTATCAAAGTAAAAATACAAGATCCGAAATCTACTAAAGCACCGAAGTTACAACAATACCGAGATTCAAGTCCTATCAATACAACACCTAGCCGAGATTCACAGCAACCACAAGACACGCTAGAACACATCGTACAACAACAAGATCCGAGACCTATCGAAGTGAAAATACAGCAAGACCCGAGACCTAACAAAGGGAAAAAACAGCAAGATCCGAGACCTATCAAAGTACAAAAGTTACAACAACTACAAGGTACACAAAAGCAAATAGTACAACAGCAAATAAAATTTATTGAAACACAACAAGGCCAACAGGAACAATTACCATACCAAATTAAGGAACGTTGTCTCGAAACAGATGACAAAGTCAGCACAAAAAACCAGCAACGGCAAACGAAAATTTGTTGTACAACCCAACCGGAGAACGATCAGATTGTCACCACGGCCCAAGACGAATTTTATAAAATATTCAAAACTCCGAAGAAACGTTACAGAAGCCAAACACTATAATTTACGACCCAGAGCATGGAAACCACAGATTGGCGATATGGTTTTAGTCAAACACATCCACTATCCAACGCTCAGGCTCATTTTGCTGCAAAACTAGCCCCAGAACCACCGCAGAACTTTGGGAACGGATACAGAGGGACGCTCAAAAGTTAAAACGGGGCCGTCGCCATGTTTTTATGTGCAAAATCAGGAAAAAAAACATAAGGTGCTCATAGCAAATTCTGGTGCCATTCGGGTCGTTCCCCCTTTCCAATGAAGGGAGGGAGTGTGACGAGTTTTAGAATCTCGTCACAAACAAACAACAAGAAAATAAAATAAAAAAAAAAAAAAAAAAAACAACAATAGAATTAAGGTATTTTTAGTTAAATATAATTTGTTTATTATTAGTTAAGTTACACATAAAATAAAATATTAGTATAAGGTAGTAATAAAAATTAAGGTATGAATAAGTTTAAAATTAAGGTATTATTAAGTTAGTATATAAAATCAGTATCATTAAGTTAATATTAATTTAATAAAAATTAAAAGCAATTCCTTTTAAAATATAAATTAAGTAATAACACACCTTTTTGTTTGAGGGTAACTATTTTGTAAAATTTTAACAAATGTGCAGCAACAGTAAGCATACCAGACGCAGACACTTAGAATGGACAATAACAAAGCTGTACAAAGTGCACTCAACAATTAGAAGTCCCGTTTCCAAAATCCGTATAAAAGGAGAAGCAAAGTAAAACACAGAGACTTGGCCACAGCATTTCGAGCAGTGCACATCACCAGAGAGACTTGGCCACAGCATTTCGAGCAGTGCACATCACCAGAGAGACTTGGCCACAGCACTTCGAACAGTGCACATCACCAGAGACTCTATGGCAGGCCACGAAGCAGAACACTTGACAGAGCCAGAGCAAGTGTATAAACAGGTAATTAAAAATATTTAAATAACATTTTCCTAGTCCATCAGTGTAGCCCTATCGGTAACACTGTTCCTAAGCAACGCAGCCTTGTCGGTAGCGTTGGTTCCAAGCCCATCAGTGTAGCCCTATCGGTAACACTGCTCCTAAGCAACGCAGCCTTGTCGGTAGCGTTGGTTCCAAGCCCATCAGTGTAGCCCTATCGGTAACACTGCTCCTAAGCAACGCAGCCTTGTCGGTAGCGTTGGTTCCAAGCTCATCAGTGTAGCCCTATCGGTAACACTGCTCCTAAGCAACGCAGCCTTGTCGGTAGCGTTGGTTCCAAGCTCATCAGTGTAGCCCTATCGGTAACACTGCTCCTAAGCAACGCAGCCTTGTCGGTAGCGTTGGTTCCAAGCTCATCAGTGTAGCCCTATCGGTAACACTGTTCCTAAGCAACGCAGCCTTGTCGGTAGCGTTGGTTCCAAGCTCATCAGTGTAGCCCAATCGGTAACACTGTTCCTTAGCAACGCAGCCTTGTCGGTAGCATTGGTTCCAAGTTCATCAGTGTAGCCCTATCGGTAACACTGTTCCTAAGCAACACAGCCTTGTCGGTAGTGTTGGTTCCAAATCCACCATTAATTAAAATTTCTTACTATAATTCTTAATATGTATTATATATTTATTAGCAAATAAGTTATAAATATTGTAAAATAAATTCCGAAAAAAAATAATAAAGAAATTAAAAAACAATTAAGTGGCTTGAAAATTATTATTCGAACGATTCAGGGTTACAGAGAAAAAATATTCTTGTAACGACTCTGGGATCCGGCGAGCAAAACCTCGGCTGGTAAAAAGGTTCTTTACAACTTCATGTAATAATAAATTACACAAAAAAATTATATATATAAGTGATATATTAAATCATTTGTATACAATTAATATATGAATTAAGTATTAAATTAATAAAAACAAAGATTTTATTAAATATTTACTTCTCAGCTGTTGTTTGTTTACATTTTACATATAAAACACATGACACATATTTCAAATTTTGGAAAATTTACTTTTAAAGGGTTGCATTCGACATTTGTTGTCTTAAATGAGCTGATTTATGCATAATGCGCTCATTTATATGAAAGTTCTTTGTATGGTAAATTATGCTCCAGTGGCTTAATTAACAAAATCGTTTAAATGAGACAGTGTAAATGTGTTACTTTAATTTGATTTTAATAATTTTAACTAGTGTGTTGAAATTTTTGCACTAGTCTTTAAGGAAAAATAAGGAAAATAGTAGCGTTGTGTGCCATTGTAAGTAATTTAATTTGTTCATTTTATTTTTTAAGAATATTCTGTTAATGATATATTCTGACAATGTTAATTCCTAGATATTCATATAAGAATATATAAGAAAATTCAATTTTTTCAAAGAGAATCCACATTAATTGTGGATTCTCTAATTATTAAAAATGATAATAGATAAGTTAAAAATACTTAGATATAAATATATATAAATATTGTTTACAGATTTGCGGAAATTGTTATTGATTGTTTGTATGATAATTATGTTAAACTCTGCATAGTTATTGTTTCTCATTAATTAGCTTTACAAAAGGTATTAGTAGTTTTTCCATTAATTTGATGCTAATAAACGTTCTTCAAATTTGCATAAAATAATCCGATTAATTTTTGTAAATGAATTCTGTAGTTGTTCGTTTCAACAATTTTGTTTCTGGCTTTTTTGCTTCGCTATTTATCTAGTACCTTATTTTCGATTCTTAAATCCATTCTCATTAATTTTATAAATAAATGAATAAGGTTTCATTTTGACGTTAATTAATTAGCATAACAATAACGATGATATTGGTAATGGTGATGATGATGATGGCTCAGCTTAACCACATGGCGCACATAATATTTTCGAAATCATGCTACTAAAATTACTATTTACAAAATTGTCATATTATTGTGTTTTGTGCCATGATTAGCTATAATTAAGTGTGCATTAAAGGGGTGTAATGAGAAACCTATTGTTATATAAAAGGCTTCACAATCCATTAATCAAAGTTACAAAATGATATTATGTTGCATAATTTTAGCAGCACTGCCATTGAATTATTTCAATATGCTTACGCAATGGACACAACTGTATTGAGGCAGATGTTGATACGTATATTAGTGGGTGTGGTTGTGCAGTTTTTATTTAAAAAATTTAATTGATTAAATTCTAAACTTCAGGGAAAACTCAAGGATATTGAAAAATTGCATTACAATAATTTATAAGTTTAAAAGTGATTTTTAATTTTTATAAATATAAAATTTTCTTTATTGCTACTTAATTAAATGTATTGTATTAAAAAAAGTCATAAGCTGGTACCTATGCTATAAAATTATAGTAGGAAAATAATATAATTAATATAATTATAATATATAATGCAATATAATATAATATAATATAATATAATATAATATAATATATTATAAAATGTAGTATAATAATAATAATAAAATTATTATAGGAAATCTTGCCAAAGCGGCTCATTACTTTGAAATTAGGTAAAACAATTATTCTAACACAATGGACAAATAGCCCTAAGTGCATCCACTAGGGATCGCAGGTATAACCTAATACAATTATTTCTTTATTATAATAATTCAACCGAGAGATTTAATTTTCCTTCAACTTTGTATTAACTTGTATTAACTGACATAAAATGGAAAGGATTCCGTAGTAGTCAACTATTTTAATAAAGAAATAATTTTAAAAATGAATACAAAAATTAATATTTACTTAAAATACATGTATTTTATTCAAGTTTTCTCAAATTTTTTATATCCTATTAAAATCTTTTTCATATATTTCTTTTCTAACCATTAAATTTTAATTTAATGTATTTTATGTATATAATTTTGATATATAATTTAAGTTTTATTATAAATTTTTTTTTGTAATTTTGAAAGCTTCAATTATTTTTAAAAATTTATTAATTAATTTCATTGAATAACTAATCAACGTCAGTGTATATTTGAAACGTCGTACTTGAAATATTGCATGTCGGTGTTGCCAGACTTTTAATAGTATACCATTAGTGGTGTCACTATTGCAGCGAACGCCTCCAAATGCACATTATTTTCTATAAAATTTTGTGTATTTTTTGAGCTTTTTTGCGCTGTGTTTTGGCACATACGAGTGAGTACACAAAGTACAAAGTGTATTCGTCACGAATTTCACACCATCGGAACATTATTAGGAGAAGCATGCAAACTTTGTGTACGACATATTGTACGCTCTAAATTAGCCAAAGTGTGAAAGTGCCATGTTTCGGAATATGACATTAACATGCGCTGCCATCCATGCAGGCTACCAGGCTACGTACAAGCAAATGGAAGTCCTGACGACAACAGCGATTGTGATAATTATGTTCACGGTTTTATCATGGAAAAATAATAAAATATTGTAATTTTTTGGAAAATTGAAAGGAAGTGTGCAGTTTTACACTTCAATTAAAATAAATTAAATCCTGAGTAGTTTTTGATATATAGACGTGAGACATGTTTTTAACATTAAAAAATTTTCTTTTCTTTTAATTATTAACTTTTTCAAACGAATAGGATTGTATTAAAAACAATGTATAAAAATTACAATATGTTTAATAATTTCATTAATTATTTTTATTATGATTTAATTACTAAGTAATTACTACAATAAAGGTTGATTTGAATTCTAATATCTATTATATATTTAAAATTTTATAACCACTATATTCCACAAAGCAATTTCAATTTATAATTCTATACCCAAGATTCGTGATAGTGGGGAATATATCAAAAGGTAGTATTCCAGTCAACTTGGAACTTTAATCATATATAATTTAAACTTATGACGAATCACACTTAATGATCTGAGTACTTTCTTTTATGCGTGTAGTATAGCTTTTGCAAATTTTAAAATTTATTATATATACAGAAATTTATTCTACAAACCTCCTTACAAAACAAAAGACCTAGTGCTAAAGTTTAAAAAAGACTAATTAATAATAATTAAGTTAATTAATGTGTCCGTAGTTTATGTGTTAGTTTTAGTTAATAACATAGTAAGTACAACTGATATAACTCTAAAGATGAACAACTCAAATTGTGTACGTTGGGTATTTTTTGTAATAACTGAAGAACTACCATGTACAGATATATTTTTTAACCTAATTGGGTGTATACACCCAATAGTTCTACGTAAACATAATTTTTTTAAACTAAGTTTATTAAAACAATTTCATCAAATTAGAGTAAACATAAAATTCCTGTATATATGTATTTGCCATTTGATTATTATTGTATTACAATATGTACAATAATTATATATAATAATTTAAAATATTACTGTATTATAAACATTGGCATTATGTCACTACCCTAAAGATGACTTTAGATTATAATTGAAACATTGGTGACCATAATAATACAATACAAGTTGTGTATTATTTAAAATATTTTTTAATTTTTAATAAATCCATTTCTTTTCATATTTTTAACTGTGACAGACTATGTTTTTTAAAGAAAATTAAAATAAATTTTTATATATAGTGATTTATGGCTAATATTAAACCAACAAACATTAAAATAAATTTTTAAAATTTTATAATTTGAATAATTAATATTAAAATGTATGCTAAATTGCTTTCACTTTCAAAAGAGTTATAATATATCTATTGAATTATAAGACCGATAAGCGACCCATACAAATATACAAATTATGAAAAATAGTGGCCACCTTTTTGGCGCTGACAAATAACACCCAAATTGTGCACGCACTAGGATTACCAACGGATCCTTAAAAGTGTTGTTAAAACCATTTTTTCTTTTACTCACTACACAGAAGGTCAAATTTTTATGTGATGACGGCGTTGGAGGCTCCAATGATATAAAAGAGGTGTTGGTGCAATACAAAGTATTCATGCAGTTTTAAATTATGATAGCTATTGCAACACCTGAAAGTATGCAACAGTTTTTGATATGCCATGAAAAAAATTTTTTGTTAAGATCATAAGGATACACGCATTTACGTACATGTACATTTAATCCCAAATACAAAAACAAAAATTTGTGTTTAAAGCAGAAACCACTGTCATGTGCAATGCACGAATAATAATTTTGGCACGGAAGCCATGTTAACATGTCTCTAGTGTAACGGAACGATAAATGTACGTACCGACTATACATTAGGCTGACGGACTGAGTGCAGCGACTAGCTAACTGTAAGCTCTACAAGCCAACGAACTAAAGCGAAGCAGTGGCGTTACTTCCGCTATAGTGGCGGTGCTATTATGGTGACTATGTTGGCTTGAGTGTAAACATGTGTGTGCTTATGTGTGATGTAGTCTTGCCACTTTGGTGTGTGCAATCAGTTTATTATATTCACTATTTGTACCCACCTCACACCACGTGCGTGTTAACCATACCAAAGCCACACAATGGCTTTTCCTCATTTTTATTTTTAATATTAAAATGTAGCATACGAGTAGCGACATCGGTGTGCCTGGGTCCTTGTTCGCATGGGCTCAACAGGAGTGTGACTGTGTGTTTATGGAAACGGTGCAAGAGCTATGGTTTTCAGCACCGAACACCAACGGATATGCTTGCGGCTTGTTCAGCCATTAGTGAACATGTAATGCGAACATACCCGCGCAAAATCACAGTGTCGCTCCTTGGTGCTTGGTGCCTGGTGTACATATTTAGTGTTGAAGTTGTTGTCTGTTATCCTGTGGGAACCAACAACAGGTTTAATACTATGTGCAGTTGCATATATATTTTTATTTAAATCAAACGAGCCTTTACAGTTTGTGTGTTGGTAGGATTTTAAATAAATTCGTGTGGCTTTTATATTTGGCAGCAGTAGACAAATTACTTTTTAAATGCATTTTCTGTATAAAAAATCTTGCAATTTAATGGTGTTTTTAAAAAGGATTTATTGATACATAAATGCACAATCTAAGAACATAGTAGTTAATAAATAACAGCCGGAAGACATAAAACACTTTCTATAAGAAAGTGATTACAGATTATACACATATTTGTTACTTAAGAATAATATTCCTTTAATGACAAAGAAAAATTCTTTAAAAATTTGTTCGTAGGTTTCCATATTTATATATATGTTAATTTGGTGGAAAGATCAGATAACAAATGAACTTATGAAATTCGGTACTATCAATGAAGTGATGATGGACTGAACGAAGTGATGTGATGCGGTCCAGGATAATACACGTTTGTTAGAGGCAACTAAATATCGGACTGACTAGTAAAAGTGATATTACGGGACAAAGAATGATATAAGCTTGCAAATGTAAACTAACAAACGGACTAACTAGTGGAAGTGATGTGACAAGGCTTAGGATGATATACGTTTGTAAGGGTCAACTAACTAAGTC
The DNA here is from genome assembly GCF_002237135.1 of Teleopsis dalmanni. NCBI lineage: Eukaryota > Metazoa > Arthropoda > Insecta > Diptera > Diopsidae > Teleopsis > Teleopsis dalmanni. Next base: position 36,824,728 of record NC_051846.1, read on the forward strand.
ACTAAGTAAATAATGGATCATAAGTCTGTCCTTTCGCATGGTTTGAAAGTGTGAGTATTTTACATAGATTCATTGCATAACGAAGATATAAGCTTGCTGAATTTGCACCAAATTATGTCCTTTCACTGGAAACCCAGCGATTTGTACACACTAGAAACCAATTTTGGCTACTTTACCAACTCATTAAAAAAATAATAAATGGAAACATTTGCTTATGTATTAAATTGTGAAATCAAATGAAATATTTTTAAATATCTTTTATAAATGATATAATATTGGTAAAATAGATCTTTCTATTAAAAAAAATATTTTATTTCATATTGACAAAGCCAGTAGTAGTGAACATAGTTTTAACAGAAATCTTGGTTATCTAAAAGGTGATATATATTGCGAAAGGTGTATCTCCTGACGACAATCTTTTTAAATTTTAAAGCCCTAAGTGTATAAATGCCAAGAAATAACTTTAACATCAGTTCACTAGATAGTTTAAGTAACGTGAAGATGTACGATATATAATTGAGAGAACTTCAGTATTGAAAGAGTTTTGATGTAGATACTTTAATAAAATCATGCTGTGTGCATCCAAACTAATTGCTGTATTAGATTGTTTAAATGATGCATAATCTGAAACGGTGTTTAATTTTACAGAAAAGTCAATTATATGCAGAACTTTTCTTATTCCGCTCCATGTGCTATTATTATATTTCATTGGTAATGAAGAGCAACTTAATTTAAAAGAAATTTAATGCGAAAATTATTAAATCTAAACTAAGTAAATCATTGATACTTCACTTGCTTCTAAGTTATATCAACTCAACCTATATAAATTTTAATAAAATTTTGATATCTGATAATTATACGAATGTATCTAAAAATGTTTTCAAACTCAATATTAAAATTAAAAATATTACTCATATTACAATTCGAATCCTGTATAAAAATATTTTTTTGTAATTCCGAATAATTTAATAATTCATTTCAAATCTTCGATTAAAAATATCTTCATTTGCCTTCTAATCAATATTGTGTACATTAAGACTGAAAAGTTTTCGGAAATTCTCATTTAAAATTCGCGCGCTGTATATTTTTCGATATTTTAAGTTTATGTAGTTTGGCAGCACTGTCCTTAATTACTATGCCAAAAATGAGCTCGATCTGTCAGACAGTTCGTTTACGGCAGCTGTTGAAACCAGTTCACCTCAGTAGTGCGTTGCGAAATGTCTTCGACGGTCGTACGACCGTCCTGGAAGGCTTTGTACCACTCATAAACTTGAGTTTTCGATAAAACTGATTCCCCATAAGCCTTTTGTAGCATTCGCAACGATTCTGCACACGAAATTTCGTTCGAAACACAAAATTTGATGCAAACTCTTTGTTCAATATTTTTTTCCATTGTTTTTTTCGCAACGCCCTACTGAGGTGAACTGGTTTCAACAGCTGCCGTAAACGAACTGTCTGACAGATCGCGCTCATTTTTGGCATAGTAATTAAGGACAGTGCTGCCAAACTACATAAACTTAAAATATCGGAAAATATACAGCGCGCGAATTTTAAATGAGAATTTCCGAAAGCTTTTCGGTCACAATGTA
>NC_051846.1:36826416-36828854 GCF_002237135.1 Teleopsis dalmanni
AATATACAGCGCGCGAATTTTAAATGAGAATTTCCGAAAACTTTTCGGTCTTAATGTATATGAAACGCAATTCACTTCTGCCCTCTTAATCCATTGCAATTACATTTGATTCAATTCCTTTGACTGCAGACTATTGTTGATTCAATGTTCATGTTTGCTTTGCAATTATTGCAATAATGGCAAAATATCATTTATCAAAACTCAAATAAATGCCCTTTTTAACACTTCACCAAATTGTGCACTTGAAACTTTGCCAGAGAATTTAATCCGAACCGCACCGAGTCACATTTAACTAACAACGAAATTATAAGCGGCAACATTAAAAAACAATAAAAATATCTTTTAAGCCAAAATATAAGTAACTAAAGCAAAAAACAAATACTACAGCAGAAAATAAAATGTTTTAAGCATAAAAAACCTACAGCAAACAGCAAACAGCAAACAAATATCAACGAAAACGTAAGGACTTAGCCGGATGGGGCCAAACCTAATAGAGTCACGTCTGGCTCGAAAAGTGGCATGCAACATGCGATTGCTGCCAGGCGTTGAGCCTGTTGCATTCTGCTTGTTTGTCGTGCTGAATTTTTCATTTCATTTGCGGATATTTCACTTCAATGGGAATTTCGTGCTATTTGGCAACACTTGCACACTGGCATCAACGTACTGGGTTGCATTCAATGGCAGCAGGCAGGCAGGCAGTACATTTCTTCGTTCGGCACAAGGAAACGGAACTTCTAAGCATATATTGCGGTTGTTTTATTTGTTTTACAAGGAGTATTAAATTCAAGTGGCATAATGTTTGAATACGTTTTACATTATTTTTTTATAACATTTCTACGGGTGTTTTTTTTTTTGGTTCCTCACAATTTGAAGAGGCACATAATGTCTATGAGTTCAGGAAACACGCACGTAAATTATATCTTGACATTGAACAAATTTACGTCTCGTGTTGGGGAGTTCATATTTCTGTATTCGCGTGTAATGCTGATTACATTCTAATTGCTTTAATGAAGTAAAATGTTTTAGTATTAAGTTAAGTATAATATAATACCATTTAAAAATAAAAACTTTTAAATACTTGCAGTTGTCATTTATTTAATATAGGTAATACGTGTCGTTTGTTAACCTCATAGGAAATAATAAAATAGATAAAATATATCTATCACAAGTATGTAGAATAGAGCCTCAGTTTAATGATTCCACTAAAAACCGCACAATCAAATACTTCTAAACTACAAAAATATGAAAAGTGTTTCTTCTATTTAACAAAAGCCGTAATTAAAATACGCTTAAGATAACGAAAGACCTTGACATGTACTGTACATATATTGTGCCTTTGCTATTTTTTTCTTTACACCAGTTGATATCAATCAATACCTCTACTCTGTTAAAGTCTTACCACGACTGTGAATTATATTTAGTCTTCTGTCTTCTGAGAGTGATCTACTGAATTCTATTTATTATATTTATGTATATAACACAATTGTCAGTAGATTTATTAGCTCTGTAATACGTCTATTATAGATTTGTATTTATCATATATTTGAGTAAAATAATGATATAAATGAAAATCCAAAAAATATATTAGGTTATACAAAAGATGTCCACTTTTTGTCACTAGCTGGTGTTGGTAGTTATATATATTGGCAGTACTAATCTAATTACGAACACGTGTTTGAAATGTGAGAATTTAGGCCACATTTTTTGGGAATCAGTTTTAAGAGTTCTAAATCGCGTGAAAGGTTGTATTAATTTTAATATGAGTGAAAAACCCGTAGAATCAAAAGATTTTTTATTACTATTACCAAGGTTCAGTGTATGGATGCTGTGAGTAACAAGGTTTAGTGTATGGATGCTGTGAGTGAACGCTGGACCTGAACTGGCTTGTTTGGGTCTCTTCCTTAATCTTAATGCCAAAGATAAATTTCGTTCTAGTAGGCAATTCACGAAAAAACTAGAAAAAATTTTGTAACCGGTAGAGCAACCGCGGAAGCATCAAACATCAACCACATATCAGTTAAGAATCATTTGAAAAGAGCAGGCTACACAACGACGGTTGATGTTTGGATATCATATGAATAAGGTAGAGAAATTGGATTGACTGATTAAGTATGAAAAACGCTGTTGAGACGCAATAGGATAGAACAATTTACTATGGATTTAATGGATAAATATAGACAAATGGATTAAATCAATTATGGTTAATAGCGGGGGATCTTTCACAACCGACATCAAAGCCCAGTTTGATGGAATTGTTAGGAAATTGTGTTTCACAAGTTGCTTCAGCTTGATGAAACTGTTAATTTGGTTTTATTTTGATCATAGCTCGATTGCTTGAAGGAAACAATCAAAAAAAAACAAACAGAATTGGTCAACAGAACAAGAGTTGTGTTCCACTATGATAATGCCGTACCACACACAACTTCGATTACTAGGAA
>NC_051846.1:36828954-36838176 GCF_002237135.1 Teleopsis dalmanni
TAAATTTTAATTTTATAATTAATTAAATAATATAATATAATAAATGTTCGTAAAATAATAAATATTTACAACAGATATTTAAAAGCGCTTCATTTAATAATAAAGTGGTAATACAGAAATACCACAAATGCTCTTAAAATCTTCAAAAGGTCTTTTCTTTTGTAAGCATATCACAAAAGAACAACGGCTGGTTTTAAAAATAACATATGAAACAACAACACTGCTATCTTATTTAGTCCAACATTTTTGAAATTGCTTAACTAATAAGCAGCTCAAATCGTATGGTTACTAAAATTAAAAATTCGTCATTTGTGAACGTTTTGGAAACTACATACAAAATTTCAAGTTAACTGAATGAACTCGTTAATTATTCGTTTTTCGTTTCTTCATTGTTTGTAACAAATACCTTATTTTGTTCTATTTATTATTTTACTGTTAAAAGGCATGAAAATTCAAATTTTATTCACAATCGTGTAAAGAAAAAATGGAAACATATATTATTCATTTTCTAATATTATCTTTAAATTTTACTCACAACAAAAAACATATGTCGAAATCAGCATTAAATATATTTTTAAAGTGATGCCAATTTGTATCAACCAGACAATGCTGTTTTATATACAACTGTGAAAGAAAAAATTTCGGCTAATGTTACTATAAAAATAAAACATCAAAATATTCGTCAAAAATTTTAAGTAAAACGTTGAATAAATGTATTTCAATACACTAAATCCTTGTTTCGACACCATCCAACAATTGTTTAAAATGTTGTAATATCTTGTGGCACCTATCAACATAAACTTTAAAAAAATTATTGTATAGTTCTGAAAGAATGCTGTTCTAACCTTCTCAGCTAAAAACGGCACAAAATTAAATAAGGCTAAGATAGCTAAAATAAAAATAATATACATACTAGAAAATATTACTTAATTTTGAAAACTGAATGTTTAGATTAAAATAATTTAATCTGGATTTACTCTTATTTAATTTAGAGGTACGCAAAACGGCGATGTCAACCAAAATGTCACATCTATAAACATTTGTAGGGTAAAAGTCAATTTAATAAAAATCTTTTACATCCTGTATTCGGCGTAGTGGCATTTTGTTTTAGAATTTTGGTCTTACGCAAAATAATTTTATGCAAAAAGTTATTATTTTAGATCATATTTAGTTGATTATTGTGTAAAATTTTTATTAAAAATGTCTGGTACCATCGAAATCCCTTTACGGGACACCGATGAGGTGAGTAAATGTTTTATTTAATTTGTGTTATAAATTAATTTATTATAAAAATTTAAAGGTAATTGAGGTACATCCAGATCAGTTACCGGAAGGTCAAGAAGTTTTAAGCATCTTGAGACAAGAGCGTTCGCAACTAAACACATGGGTCAACGTTGCGGTAAGTCAAATTTGACATTGTAATTTGTTCCAAAATTATGAAAATATTTGTTTTTAGTTGGCTTACTATAAACAAGGCAAAACCAATGATTTCATTGAATTGCTGGAAACTGCACGCGATGAGGCCAATAAAGACTACAGAGAATTTGACAAGGACCAAATGCGCTGCTATGATATGCTTGCAGCGCATTATGTCCAAGAAGCAAATAGGGAAAAGTTGAAGGATAAAAAGCGTGAACTTTTTATGAAAGCTACTAATTTATATACGACAGCAGATAAGATTATAATGTACGACCAAAACCATCTATTAGGGCGTGCATACTTCTGCCTGCTCGAAGGTGATAAAATGGAACAAGCAGATGTGCAGTTCAATTTCGTTTTAAATCAGTCGCCATCGAATATACCCTCGCTGCTAGGCAAAGCCTGTATTGCATTTAATAAGAAAGATTATCGAGGTGCTTTAGCATTTTACAAAAAGGCTTTACGTACAAATCCTAATTGTCCCGCAAACGTACGTATGGGAATGGGACATTGCTTTCTTAAAATGAATAATCAAGAAAAAGCAAAACTGGCTTTCCAACGAGCACTTGACTTAGATCCCAATTGTGTAGGAGCACTTATTGGCCTTGCTATACTTAAACTGAATTTGCATGAGCCCGATTCAAACAAAATGGGCGTTCAAATGCTTTCTAAAGCCTATACAATTGACTCTACTAGTCCAATGGTGTTAAACCATTTAGCAAACCATTTTTTTTTCAAAAAGGATTATTCGAAGGTCCAACATTTAGCATTACATGCCTTTCATAATACCGAAAATGAAGCAATGCGTGCTGAAAGCTGTTACCAATTGGCACGCAGTTTCCATGCACAGAACGATTTTGATCAGGCGTTTCAGTACTACTATCAGTCTACACAAATTGCTCCATCTAATTTCGTCTTACCACATTATGGCTTAGGTCAAATGTATATATATCGTGGCGATACAGAAAATGCAGCCCAATGCTTTGAAAAAGTACTTAAAATACAACCAGGAAATTATGAAACAATGAAAATTTTGGGTTCGCTTTATGCAAATTCAAGTTCACAAACCAAACGTGACATGGCAAAAGCCCATTTAAAGAAAGTTACTGAACAGTTTCCGGAAGATGTTGAAGCTTGGATTGAGCTTGCACAAATTTTAGAGCAGAATGATTTACAAGCTTCGTTGGGTGCTTATGGTACAGCCTCTTCTATATTACGCGATAAAGTGAAAGTTGATATTCCAGCCGAAATCCTTAATAATGTTGCTGCTTTACACTATCGACTAGGCAATCAAACAGTTGCCAAAGAAAAATTGCTCGAAGCTCTAGAACGTGCTAAAAAGGATACTCCAAATGATAAACCATATTTTGATTCAATTTCGGTAACCATGACTTATAATCTAGCACGTTTAAATGAGTCTATGTCTTGTTTCGATGTAGCAGACAAATTCTATAAGGATATTTTAAAGGAGCATCCTAATTATATTGATTGTTATTTACGATTAGGCTGTATGGCACGCGACAAAGGTTTAATTTTTGTTGCTTCAGATTTTTTCAAAGATGCACTCAATATAAATAATGACAATCCCGATGCAAGGTAAATATATATAGTATAATGTTTGTTAGATTAATTTATTGAAACTTTTTATAGAACACTACTTGGTAATCTCCATTTAGCTAAAATGCAATTCGCTTTGGGTCAGAAAAATTTTGAAACTATATTGAAGAATTCGGGTACATCAACAGATGCATATTCACTCATTGCGTTGGGTAATTTTTCACTGCAAACACTACATCAATCTATAAAAGACAAAGATAAAGAAAGAAAGCATCAGGAAAAAGCTTTATCCATATATAAGCAAGTTCTACGCAACGATCCTCGTAATATATGGGCAACTAATGGCATTGGTGCAGTGCTTGCCCACAAAGGTTGCATTATTGAAGCAAGAGATATATTTGCACAAGTGCGAGAAGCTACTGCTGAGTTCTCTGACGTTTGGTTAAATATAGCACATATATACGTAGAGCAAAAACAATACATCAGCGCCATTCAAATGTATGAGAATTGTATGAAAAAATTCTACAGACATCACAATATTGATGTAATGCAATATCTAGCACGTGCATATTTGCGAGCAAACAAAATCAAGGATGCAAAACTGGTACTATTGAAAGCAAGAAGAGTTGCGCCCCAAGATAGTGTTCTACTTTTTAACATAGCAGTCGTTTTACAACGTTTGGCCATGGTCATATTGAAAGATGAAAAATCCACGCTGGAAGTTGTGTTACAAGCTGTGCATGAATTGGAATTGGCACAAAAATATTTTCAATATTTATCAATCTATGGTGATAAGAGTCGTTTTAATGTTGATATTGCTGGTTTGGAAGCTAATCAGTGTCAAGATCTATTATCACAAGCACAATATCATGTTTCTAGAGCACGTCGTATTGATGAGGAAGAGAAGACTCTGCGTCGCAAACAGGAAGAGGAACGAATGGCATTTAAATTAAAACAAGAGGAAGAACGCAAAAAGCGTGAAGAGGAACAAAAAATGTCACGCGAACAGCTTTTGGCCAAACGTCAAGAATTTGTGGAGAAAACTAAAAATATTTTAATTATTGCTGAAGCACCCCCTGAGAAGGAAAGAAAGAAAGGTGGCGGTCGACCGCGTAAAGATGACTATGTATCTGATTCTGAAAGTGGAGAAAGAAATGAAGTTGATGGTGCAGAACGTTCACAGAAGAAAAAAGGTGAACGTAAGAAGGGTGCAGGACGTAAACGCAAGAGGATCGCTGATAACGACGAAAGTGATAGCGATGGTGAAGCACCGAAAGAAAAACGTCCAAGTAAAAAGAAGGTCAAAGAGGTCAAGGAAAAATTATCAGCTAAACAACGGCTTAAAATTGTTTCAAAGGAAACGATTTCTACAAGCGAATCGGAAAGCGATGCAGGCGGTCGCAAACGCAACAAAAATAAGGATGATAGCGATAGTGATAGAAGTGGTGATGATACTGGTGTTGTTAAGCGTTCTAGAAAACGAATCATTTCAGGTGATGAATCTGATCGATCCAAGTCTGCGTCAAAATCACGTAGTGTAAGTCGTTCTGTATCCAGATCAAGATCACGATCTGTAGCTCGATCTAAGTCAGGATCTCGATCTCGAAGTAGAAGTAGAAGCGGTAGTCGCTCTGGTTCAGGCAGTAGATCACGTTCTCGTTCTAGATCTGTATCTGGATCACGTTCACGATCTGCTTCAGGCTCCAGGTCACGTTCTCGATCAAAATCAGGTAGTCGATCTCGATCAAGATCAAAGTCAGCGTCACGTTCTAGATCAAAATCTGTCTCAAGATCACGTTCTAGATCACGCTCTGGATCTCGTTCCTCATCTGGAAGCAGATCACGTTCTAGATCGGTTTCGGGATCACGTTCCCGTTCTCGTTCAAAATCTGGTTCACGCAGTCGTTCCGGTTCACATTCTAGTAAATAAGTTGCAACTTTTAAATATATGTAATATCCATGTCAACATATATGAATTTATGAAAAAAATATGTAATAAATTAAATTTTAATAAACATATTAATATAAATTTCATTGAAGCGTTAATAGAAACGGAATATTAGTCGTACTTAAGTGAGTTTTGGTACACAAAACTGTCACTCAAACCTAACCTAACTATACATATATATTGATGACTTTTCCATAAAACAATATTTTAGGTATTTCGCAATTGTTTTAATGTATATCTATATCTATTTTTTTATATTAAATTTATTGTTTTTAAAAGCATATTAATATATATATGTATATAAATTTAATGTAACACCCCATTTTATTTGTTTGTCATGTTTTATTGCTTGATATTTTTGGTTTTTAATTTATTTGCATTTTGAAATTATTTTGATATATGCAATTATTTTTTCACTATCGACTTTTATTAATTTAAAGCAAAATTTAAAGCATTGTATCTTCCAAATTAAGTTTTATCGGATTGCGGTTATATTATGATCTTCTAACTAGGCGTGTTTATGTGTACCAAGTAAGTTTTTAGTTTGTAGCTATTTCTCGACTTAGGTTAACCAGTACATACTTTGTTGCACGAGAATCTTGCTTTTCATCGCTAGAGACTTAAGGCCGAGATCTATTGAGAACTCTGTTACAATAAGAACAAGTAACCTTTGTCGATAGACGACCCTATTCTATTGATGTTATATCCGTTGCAATATCAATAGATGAATTCTTAATACAAAATATAAATAATGAATATATCATGAAGGTAGGTCATGATATAAAGCTATTGAGATGTACAGCTGTGTAGCAAGCAATTGGAAATATTTTGATAGTAGTTGATTCCGTTCTTTTACATACTCTTCAGTAGAAGTAATCGCTAAAATAAATTTCAAATTTCTTCAAACTCCTTTTGATAAAACTCATATATTGCTTCTAAAAAAAACAATTTACTATTATTATTGTTATTGTTATACAAATTAATTACATAGGTTAAAACTACATAAACATACTGCATACATATATATACTATTATAAGTTAATTTACTATTAGCAACTTAAAATAATGTCGAGTTTTGTACAATCATATTGCTCACAATTCCGCCCATTGGTTTTGAATATCGCAGCACAAATGCATGGTCAATTTTTTTTGTATCAAGTTGTGCATCAATTTCTGGAAATTCTTTTTTCAATCCATTGAAATATTCCACCGGTACCCAACCATCAGTTGTGCCATAATAAAATGTCAACAGGTTTAAGTTCTGTTCAATAATATTTGTCTGCAGAAAACGTACACGTGCCATTTCGTCCTCTGCGAGAAATATAACTTTTTCTACAACTGATGCCTTTGAGTAACATAATGCTGCGCCACGAAAATGCGAAGGAATGGCCGATAATAAAAAATACAAATGAATAAAACACATGCGTATAAAAACTGGTAAGCGATTAAAAAGTACTATCAAAAAACCGAATATCCAATACATGGGTAGAGCAATTTTTGTAAAAACCCAACCATTTTGAGACTCAATCATACGTTCAACGGTGGGAAAAAGCATATAACATTTAATAACAGCTTGTCGTATATAATCATTTTCTAGCATTTGTAATATCATCCAAGCGCCAATGGAATGTCCAATAAGATGTATTTTGCAATCCTGCGGTATATATTTTTTTATAAATTCTATTTTATGTCGTATTTGTGCATTTAAATCGAACAATTCTTCATTGCCTTTCAATTGTGGTACCTCGCGTATGCTCGTAGCAGGAGGATCATCATGTCCCATGTGACCTAGTAGTACTTATACATTAGTAAATATTATAGAATTATTGAATTTATTCTTTACCTATTACCCATACTGGCATTTTGCATTCAAGACGTTGATAAAGTTCCTCAATGAACTCTGTGTAAAATCCAGGCACACCTGGATTACCAGTGATGCAAATAGCAATCTCTTTTTCATTATCTAATGATTCCTCTATCCAACGTCCTTTTGTATAAATATGTGTCGGAACATTGCATATATTCACAAATGCATCCTTCATGTTTTATTTAATTTTTTATATTTTTTACAATACGAAATTTCCAAAATCTATACTAATTAATATAATCGCTATCGACGTGACGTCAACGTCACCACAAAGGTCAATGACTAAATCCAAGAAACTTATTTCACTATTTTCATTCCATTTATTTTACGACGTGTAGAATTTAAGTTTTCGTTTCAGTTAATGAAACACATAATTTGGCAGAAAGATATTGATAATTTTTCGCGAAAAATTCTCCGCTTCACTCTCTTCGAGCCAGCATTTGAGTGCTTTCACTTTAGCGTTGCCATTTACCGGCAAAACATGCACAGCTGATTTTTGTTTTTGACGAAAACTCGTTAATGAATTTGACAAGGTGACAATAGTGTTACCAATTAAACTTTTTATTACTTTTTAATTTGTTTACATTTTTTTTGCTTTTATTATACGCAATTGCGATAAGTGACTCATTATTAAATAGTAATTGTTACTACCGGTTAACGGTGACAGTTTGTTGATCTCTGTATATGCAATTTTTTTTTAGATCTTAAAAAAATATTATTAATGTCATAGAAAAACATTGCAAAAATAATTACAATATTAATTAACACAATGTAATAAACTTTAATAAGATAGCACAAATTTATTATTGTTAATTCTGTTCGTTATAACAATATATGTTTTTAAATATTTATATTAAAATTAATCTAAATTTTTTAACTTCTTTCTCCAATATCCTAATATTCGCCAACTAGAAATTGCACAAAGCCAGGCTCTAAGAAGACTTTTCAAGGTTCTATGCTACATTAGGATGAATGACATCCTCAGGGACCTGAAGATTGATTCGATCAAAAAATACATAAAGAATAGAGCCTTGAAATTATTTACGCAAACTGACAAGCTTACCAACAACCGCGTTATAGAATCTCAGAATGGGGACAGAGTGGGAGGTATGCAGACCTGAGGTCAATTATTGCTTAGTCAGATTAAGGCGTAGAGAGGGGTTATGAAGAAACCTCGTAGTTAATAGAGAGTAAAAGTGCTCTAGTGCATTGACTCAACTAGCCTCAACATTATACAATATAAGTTTTTAAATATTTAAAATGTTTTATAACCCATTTCCTAATATTCATACAAAGATTTCAAAAAGTTTTCTTCATAAGTCCCTAAAGAATTAACATTTTATTCATTCATAAGAACTTATTTTATTAAAAAATTAGAACTTATGGAAAACAAGACTAAATGCACCAAAATAGATCAACCCATTATGGGTAGTAAAGAACAGTGAATTACCTTAAACTTACCAATTAATACATTATATAAAAATCGCTATTTACAAAATTTATTGTTATTTGTAGTTAAAATTTTCTACTTCTTTTATATATCCAACCATAACTCAAAAAAAAAATTTGCATTTGGGTTTGGATATTTTAATTTCTCTAATATTTATATATAAATTGATTAGTATATTATATAGAGTAGGATAGTTATTATATGTGGGTAAGCTAGACCATCAACACAGAAATTGGTAGGGCTAAGTATAGTTTTTATGTACTTTTGTAGCTATATTTGACCGGTACTATTTTCCAGTGACTAGCCCCCACTTTATCCGGGTATTATCGTTGCTGAATACACTGAGGACATGGCTTTATAACCATGTTTTTCGTTAAGAGGGCATCACATTGACAAAACTCCAGTTTGGTTGAAAAAACTGGAGGTTTAAGCATAAAATATTTCAGAACTTTCTAAACAAAATACGTAAATTGAACTCTGTCACGTCAGTATATAATATCCGAATCCACACAAAGAATTTAAAAAATGCTAATGTTCGACACGTATTTCTCTGTAAATTACTTAAAAATAATCTTCTGTAGAACACTGATGTTCCATAACGAGAGTATAAGCTTTATGACTCTAGATCACTTCCATCCTAAGACAAGTGTATCAATATATAAATGTTACAAAATTCAATAGAACGAATATCAACCGATTTTCAGTAGTAATCTTCTTCATGTGCTGACCAAGTTTTTACTTATATATAAACATACATATTTGGTTGCTAGCAGGACTATTATAGTAGATAGGCAATTAAAGTGAAAGATATATCGAATCTTTTTCAATTCGCCAAGAAATTCGTTTTGATTCCACATTTCTTACATTTGTAGGTGGAAAACCTGTCATATTATAACTAGCCGTTCGTATTTTTAAATACAATTATCTGACTAATACCAATGTTGGAAATATCGCAAAGTGTATTAAAGATTTGATTCCCCA
>NC_051846.1:36838276-36854747 GCF_002237135.1 Teleopsis dalmanni
TTTGCAACAAAAAAGCATTGCAAAAAAATTGGCAACAGTCAATTGCCAACAACATAAACTTCAGCACAACGGCGCACTGATAAGGATCACCGTTGATGTATGAAACTACTTAAGTTTTACGATCTTCTTTAAAGTAAACAAAACTAAATAAAAGTAAATACTCGTAAAAAAATATAAAAAAAAATCAAGATGAAATAAAACTGCAGTTGCGGTAGCTTCCTTATTGAGGTTGCCGTTGTAGCTGCGTTTGGCGGCTCGTGTTGACAACAAATGCATTTGCAAATTGCATTTCAAATGCGACATGTTGCATTGCAGTTCAGACTTTTGGTATTTATTTCTTTTAAATATTTAATTTAATTTTTTTTTATTTTTCATTAAAATTTAATTCTTTTGTTTTTAAATAAGTTTACTGCATTGTAATGTGTGATTTGTGATTGTATCTTTAAGTGGCTGCATTCCCAAGTAAATCCACCAGTTCATAAATATGCAGCACTGTGGTCGTTGCTTTATAATTTTATGCAAATATGTGCACCTGATCTGAAATCCATCAGAAATTGACAACTTCATTCAAAAAACTTTTGATTGCTTTACAAAATACTCAGTTATATGATAAAATTATTTTGTATACAGTTTATATGAATAAATTGATTTAAAAACTTACTCCACTTATGTTATATTAATATTAGATCAAAAAGGAAGGTCCATAGTTTCTTAAAGTCTATATCACTTAATTTTCTGTGATAAGCATATAAAAATATATTTTTTTATTATTTTATTTCTCATGAAAAAAACATAGTATCTAATCTTAATAAAATAAAATAATGAAAGAATGTAAAATAAAATAATATAAAATAATATAATAAAATACTTAACATAGTATCTCATTTTAATAAAATAAAATAATAAAAGAATGTAAAAAAAATAATATAAAATAAAATAATAAAATACTTTAACTAGGCCTTACTCTTATAAAAGTAAAGATATATAAAACAGATATCGCAAAATATAAAACAATAAAATGACCGTTATCAAAAGTACCAAGTCTTATCTAATGAAAAACATAATTAATAATAGCCGGTAAAGGTAAAATAAGAAAATGCCTTACATATAAAATAAAATAAATCAATATTAAATAAAATAATATAAAATAAAATAATAAAAGAATGTAAAATAAAATATTAAAATGCTTAACATAGTATCTTATCTTACTAAAATAAAATAATAAATCAATATTAAATAAAATAATATAAAATAAAATAATAAAATACTTAACATAGTATCTTATCTTAATGAAATAAAATAATGTAAAGTGAAATAAGAAAATTCTTAACATAGTATCTTAGTATCTAACATAGTATCTTACTAAAATAAAATAAATCAATATTAAATAAAATAATATAAAATAAAATAATAAAATACTTAACAGTATCTTATCTTAATAAAATAAAATAATAAAATAATATAAAATAAAATAAAAAATACTTAACGTAGATAAGATCTTAAGTCTTGAACATAACCAAAGTTGAGACGGAAACTCTCAACGCGATTCTAGTAGGCACTCATTAGACAGTGTGTATTTCACACAACTAGATATACTGGACTTGTAGAGAATAATAGGAAAGATAATTACCTGAACGCTGTTTTTACAAGTGCCCATACCTGGTAAAATTGAGACATGTCACTATGAAAGCGCACAAACTAAAAAGTCTGGTGGACACCCGAAACATAGGTTCCCCAAAATATAATCTTTTTTTTATGAAAAGCGTACATTGACTTTAAGTGGTGGTAACCAACCGGTGCCTATAATCTACTTGGTTAGAAAAAGTAGCTTTATCGCCACTACAACCAACCAATCAAAATATTAAAATAGCCAATTTAATCCTAGATAAACAAAATTATAAAGTATAAAGAATAATATACTATAATAGTATACTATAATAGTATAATATAATATAATAATATAAAGAATAATTTTATAGAGATTTTTTCGAACAGTGTGAACTACAACAACAAAAATTTATTTTATATTATTTTAATTAATTGAATTTTTGGCTGACCATACAGCTGTTTCGAGTATTGCTAAATACCCATTATCAGTGGTCTTGGAAATAATTCTTGTATTTAATTATTTGTAAATAATTGTTTTTGAGACTGCAAGTACCAGGAATCGAACTCGGGTCCTGCCAAATGTGAAGCTTAGAATCAACGCACCTTAACCATCTGACCCAAAGCCGTACTTGACTTTTTATGTTCGTTAATTTTTCTGGAGTTTTGTTATTTTGCTATGAAAGTTTTATTCACAAATTTATTTGCTGTGTTTATATTAGAACGAAATCGTAAACCAGCTGTAGAATAATTGAATTAATTAGTTATATTTTTATTTTTTAATTGTTGAATTTCAATATTATCCTGTTTGTAGAATAATTTTTTAAAATTCTTAATATTAAAGAGTTTTCATATATCTAAATATCTCTTACAGCTTATTTTTATTACTTTCTCTAATTTGTGTTTAATTTTTTTATATAGTATATAAAAATTCATTAATGGCTTCAACTTGAAAATATATTGTTAATTTAGTGAAATGTTAAAGTAATAAAATAAACGGTTAACAACGATTAAATAAAATGTTCTTATAAGGTCAACTCCACCTGCCGGCAGAACACCAGGTATAAATATGTTCACTAATTCAGTTAAATCAATATATAGCACTCATATAATAGTTGTAATAAACATATACGTAGCCATTAAATTCAGAATGGTGTGGCAGTGTGGTCTGGTATGTGGCTTTAAACAGTAAAGACCACTTTTTTAATTATAAAATATACGTGAGTAACCTAACCATATAACACTATCTTCGTACCAGTTTTTGTTGCTGTAAGACTTGTTAACTGCAAAAACATTTTCATCTGGTCTCACCGCCCGCATTGCCAGCACGGCTCTTTGTTCCGTTTAACCACACTTACCTGTCTGGATGGAGTGTTCTTGTACGTCTTTTTGGAATCTTGTTATTACCTTTCTGTCTACCATTAGGTTCTACGCAAATATGCAAAAATTTGCAATTATTATGCACGCACAATTTGAGTGCCATAGCAGTTACTGTTGTTCTTTTGATGGCGTTCTTGCAACATTAAAATGACAACTCCAAGTGGACGAGGCATGAAAAGGATGTTCCTAGTCAGCGGCTTAGTTGGTAGCTTTCATAGTAGAGCTAGCTAAAGTAGTGACTGCTAAGCACTGTAGTCACTCTTGTTTAAACGCAGACGATGATGGTGGCATACATACAATCATATTGTTAATAATGATGACGAATAATATTAATGTTGTTGTTAGTGTTGATGATGTTGCAGCAATTGTGTTGTTACTGTTACGCATGTGCAACTGCAACTTCAGCTTTTCCACGTAACATAACAAAATTTATTGCCTTTCATGATTGATGTGCAATGCAATTTACTAAAAATAAACAGAAAAAAATATTTTTGAAAAATTAATTTTGTATGCTGATTGCAGTTTAAATGAATTATAAAAATAAAACAAATAAAACAAATAAAAAATTTAAATTTAAATTAAAATTAAATAATAGTTGCGTTGCTATTATTTATGAATATTTTGCATAAAAGTACACCTTCACATTTTACGGGAATTGTGCCAACAAAACAGCAAACTTTGACTAAGTCGAACGTACATTGGTTCGTAGGCAGTTTGCCAGCTTAATTATGAAACATGTTGGCCGCACATGGCTTGACTTGGCATGGTTTTGCATACAAATCGAAAATGCTTTATGCTTAGCTACATACGGCTAAGGAGCACCTGCTGCGTTATTAATAGATGCATTCAGTTATAGTACATGTGTGAAATATCTTGGTGGACATGTGGTGATAATGACTTTAATAATATTCCATGCAATAGTCAGCATGCCAAAATTAAAAATAAAAAATAAAAATCATAGAAGTCATAAAAGATATTTAAAGTTAAGAACAACAACAGTACAAATAGTAATAAAAATTCTTTTACTACTAAGTTAAATGTCCATATTTAATTATTATTAGTGAAAAATACTCTTACTAGGTCAATCAATACACACTTCAATATCACTAAACTTAGAAAATCTGTATACAATAATTAAGCAAATAATTGAATGACAAATGTGCCTGTACCAGTATTTAAATAGTTCGCACCGACACCAGAACATTCATTTTAATGTACAAATATACGATGATCGAACCCATGAAGTAAGGAACACTAAGTTTTCAGTAAATCGAATCTATATAAAAGCAAATTAGTGCTAGCGTCAAGCACTGCTTTCGATATAAATTTCAGTGCACAAATAAGTCCCAACTAATTTTATAATGTTCATCCAGTATAAATATTTCGTTGTGAAAAAAAAAATGTTTAATATGTCAATGAAAATGTGAATGAATTATCATCTGTTTCTTTATTTGCGTGATATTAATATAGATATCTATATGTCCTTCGCCCTATATATAAATTAAGATTAGACCTTCTATTGGTTTTTACAACATAGATGTAATTTTAGTTGCTTAAAATTATTGTTTACTTAATTGTGGATCCAGTGCATAACTGCTATTACATTAGTACTATTGTAGAACTATATGTCATATTTGTAAATAATCCACTATATTTATTCAAATAGTTTTGCAAGAAGTCAATTTTGTTTGTATACCAATAACGCATAGTTCCGGAAAGAGTATAATAATTTCCTAAGTGAAATTAAAATTCATATTTGTTTAAATATCAAAAAATTGGACTTTCGAAAAGTAAAATAAGCGATTTAAGTTCACTTTTTAAGGCGCTTAACGATTCAATCGAATTTTTTGCTAATAAGGATCCCTTAAATGGTAGTTAATTGTGTTTATTAAGCAACTTAAATAAAGTGGCAGCTATGCCACCGATTGTCTCAATCCTCCAATAAAATTCTTGAAGGTAAATTTTTATTTATAGCCACAATCTACTTTAAATATCTTTCTCAAAGTGTTTTAGCTTCGGTGACAGCAAAAAATTAAGTATAGCTTTTAATGCTATTATAGACCACATTTATCCTTTCTGGAAGGGATTTGGAATACATCACATTAGTGTAATACAAAAGCAACTGTAATTTTGTTTTTTGATCTAATTAGCCGAGGTCTTTTGGGTACCCGTAAACGTGTTTCTAGTCACCAGTTATGATGCGTCTTATGAATATTGGGTCCGTATGTGCTTGGGAGATCACGTCTTCAGCAAACTGCTCTGTTTTGTTTAGAAATCTAAACATTTTTAATAGCAGTTATATGGCGATGAATTTAATACAAAAAAATAACAGTCATAATATTTTATATTTTGAACATACCTTAATGTTACGTCCACACTATGACTCACACAATGATTTTTGAGGCTTCGCTTGGTTTTATCGATGTTTTCATTATTTTTGGTCGTTAAAGGCCGGATGGAACG
Organism: Teleopsis dalmanni; assembly: GCF_002237135.1. Classification (NCBI taxonomy): domain Eukaryota; kingdom Metazoa; phylum Arthropoda; class Insecta; order Diptera; family Diopsidae; genus Teleopsis; species Teleopsis dalmanni. Next base: position 36,843,725 of record NC_051846.1, read on the forward strand.
ATATTATATAATTTATAAAAAATGGTTGTTCATTCTAAAATGTTTAGAAAGCCATATTTAACATATATGGGAGTTTTTTTTATTATTTTGTACCTCATGTTATTTAAAATCAAATTAAATAAATAATTGAACGCTTTCTGGAATGAAGTTGCCTTATGCATCTTGAAAGTAGATATAAATATATGGTCGATAATATATTATAATATAGATAATAATATAGATAATATATTATATGGAAGATATAAATATATGGTGAATACATGCTCACAAGTTTCTGTTAGGTACTGAAACCACCTTGATGCTTACGTTTTATATCAATAGTAAAAGGTTTTAAGTCGAATTTCTTAACGCTTCATTTAGTTCAACGAATCATTTGTAAAAATTTATACCATTTAGTAAAAGTTTTTATTATGATCCAATACAATTAAGACATTATTTGTCGAAATTTATTATTTTTGGCGAATATGTGTAGGTATCACATGGGGCCATTACGTGAGCTGAAATGGGTTTGGGTATAACATACAAGACAGTCTCGTAGCCTTAGCTTACATATGCACTGTTTAATCAAGTTTCATGATAATTTGCTAGTACCAAGGTTTTATTCATTGAGTTTATTCCAAAAAAAAAAAATTTCTAGAAGTAATTCCAACTATAATAAAACTATTTTTTGGACTATAATATATTTTCAGTAATAAATATTTCTATTAAAATATTTTTGTTTCAACGGAGTTACTGTTATAACATGTGACGGTTTACATTTTGGCATTCAACCTTTCACTCTCCCGTGCTTTCCAACCTGTTGACTTTAACTGGAAAACTGAATTGAAAAATTTGTATGCAATCAGAGAATAACTTGAAAATAATTACAATTGCAAATAGAAATAAATGTAGTATGCATTTATGTGCCTAAGGCGACTTCTGACAATTTGTAATTTTAAGTTAGTTGCATTTATAATATTTTAAGTAATTTTTTCATTTTTTTCGATTTGAACTCTTAGAGCATTTACTTTTGTTTGAGATTTTTCACATTTGCCTCATGCACATCACATGCATGCGAAGCCTGGCAAAAACCTCGGCTCGAAGTCTTTTGTGAAAGGAATTGTAATTGCAAATGCATTCGAGTGGACATTTATGATTACACAAATGCATTTTATGTATTTTTCAGATATTCATACTTTCAGTAACATTTCAGTTTTTTTATTTTTTATTTTTTTTTTGATTTTCTTATGTTACTTTGCAATAATATATATAAAATTTTATTTTTGTTCAAATATTTGCCTTTGTATTTATTGAAAAGATTGCAGTGCTCATACAAAACAAATGTGAAACTTTCGAAAACTTCGAAAAGCAAAAAATGTCATCAATTTGCAATACAAAAGAATTTGTTGATTGATTGCAGTGAAACGAATCCGGACATTTGTTGAATGTTCAATTCCGAGTCTTTGATCTTGTGTAATAAAAGTATTTGTCTATTCAAACAGAAAATCATTAACTGCCAAACAACGGCTGGTGCATGTTTGGCATAGTTTAAAGCACAACACTGTACTAAGCTAAAAATAATGTTAGCTTAATAAAGTCCAAATGCAATTCAAATAAATCAAATTTTATACAAAATCTGTATAAAGCTCGACTGCAGATTGTTATGTCTCATCAGCATTTTGTCAATGTTTAAACTCAGTTTGATGTTTACCGACATTAATTAATAAATTTTGATAAAGCATACATACATTAACATTAGCTGTAATGAATGTATACCTCTGTGGCTGGCATATGCAGTGAATGTTACTAATGCAAATTTGATGCATTGAATATAGTTTAAAAGCAAAGCTAACAGTAAGTTTACAACCGCCTAATTGAACTGCCATGCTAATCCCGTTGTACATTTCCTCATTAGGCATATTAAAATTCCACCTAAACCGTAAATATTTAATGAACTGCATGAATGCACAAAGACATCCACTTTTATATGGACAAACCAGTCGAATGTTGAAGGAAACTTACCGCTCCGTTGGTAATGCAAAGTTATTTCATTGAAAAGCACCAAGTAGACAGACAGCTTTAACGACAGACACCTGTACATAGAGACAACGTGCCAAACACTCATAGGCTGGACAGTTGTCACTCGTTTGGACAACGACACACAATATCTATGCAAATACCTTGAATACCATTTAGAGCATATTAGACCAAAATCTGAAAGCCTAATTGCGTATAACAAGTTTTCTATTAATTGTCTGTCCGCATGCAGCATGTTTAATGTGTGGATATGGATGATATGCCTGGCGTGTACGCATGCTGTATCCATGTACGAATGGGTCTTGTACCATCAGCACATGTCAATCTCTGCAGCAAAGTAAAAACTTTATCCAAGACGTTAGATTTGGACTGCAGTACGGTAACGTTTTCCTTTGCAAACCACCGACCGACCACCATGCGGCATTTATAGCAGCTGCTTTATGGTGAAGGTATTAAATCAAACGAATATGCTCAGCTTCCAGAGCTGCATACACTAATCTATTTCTTTTTAATTTAATGCATTCAATCAACACTTGAAACAGCGCTATCTGAAACTATTTTTAATCCGCTATATTGCTAATTTCATTAGATTTTTTAATAGAATTTGTTAATTCTATTAAAAACTTGTTTACGTGTAGACTTAACTCAATAACAATACCGGAAAACTCTGATTTGCAAGTAATTAACCAGAGGCGTTTTGAAAAACAAAAACAGAAACAAACTAAAATCTTCTCCTCTGTCTGTAGTCTGTTTTTCCACTAAAACCGACACCGAAAAAACTGATGTCCACCGGCGCCAGTTTTTTAGTTTCGGCCAGAAATACACACATCCGCAGTCAACCGCTGTAACTCCATTTCCATTGCGAATGCAAACCGACTTTATTTTGTTTCGAGCTGCTTTGCTTAATTAATTTCAATTTTTAATGTAATTTATGTTAAAACGAAAACTTAGTGGCTGGTTGTTGTTTCAACGCTTGCTACCTTTAATTTTCACTGGTTTCCACCTGCGACAGAGATAAACGCATTTTTATGGCCATGTTATCACAGTTATATTTCTGTATAAATTTGCATTGCTTGGTAGTTTAATTACTAAGTGACGAGTAGCACTGTGGGCTGATGCGTGGAATGCGCCACTTATCAGCGGTATTTTAACCATTAAAGATAAAAAAATACTTTAGCACAGCTACTTTTTTACTACAAAATAATCAATGTGTATTGCCATTTATTAATGAACTGAATTGATGTTTTATTATAATTGGATTATGATATCAGTACGAGTTTCTTGAAATGTTTATAATCTTCTATATAATTGAATTGAAATTATGATGTTTATCGGAAATGATGTTTAAAAAAGTTGTGGGAAAATATTTTCAATTTAGTTGACACATACTATGCATGGTGTTTTGAAAGTAGAAAGAAAAAAGTAAAGAAAGTAAAACGAACGACATTTATATGAATAGACTCGGTGTTAGATTATAGAAAATGATAGGTCATCCTTTAGTATAGCCCATGCAAGGTCTATATTGCATGACATTTAAGCAAATAAAAACGGATCTAAACTGTATCATAGGTAAGCTAGTCGCTTATCTTTCATTTGTTTATGTATTTATTTTAAACGATCAAAGTGGCACAATATAAAATCAGGTATATACGAATAATAAGACGTGGAGTTGACAACTTGGAATCCTAACTAGACTACAAGTAGTACAAATGATACAACTTTTTTCATTACTTTTCATAGTTTATATATTGTATTACTCTCTGTTTCGAGCCACTTCTATACATTTGTCAAACTTATAGATTATTCCGGTATATAATCGGATATTTCATAGCCTTAAAAACTGTTGGTGCCCAATTCATCGTTTTATATTTTTTCTTGTGTAACCGATTATTATCGCTTATATTTTAAATTTCGAAACTGTACAAAATGCGATCATTACCCAAAAAATCGGTCACGGATTATAATTAATGTAACCCAGTTATTAAATTTTTAGTCAACATTAGTGGACCAGTAATTCATTAACAGTACTAGTATTAGCTAATTCTGACAGAAATTACAGAATTAGTAATTAGCTAATGTAATACTCAATTTTAATTTCATTAATTTCAATAAACGTAATATATTCTCGATGGAATCTGCCGTGACCAACACATTGCTCATCACTCTCAATGTCATCCATGTCGACCCCTTATACCGTATTTACTGCTCAAGAACTTTGCGATTCTTCACTTGAAAAGGTTTACTTAGTTTACATTTAATTTAATATTAGTTTTTTCTTTTTGTACCGTTAAGTCCTTCATCACAATTGGCTTTGTGATGGACAATTGGCTTTAGAATTTTTTATTTACAAACAACTTTTGAATGGTGTGTAAAATTTTCATTCAAAATTTCCAATAAAGGTTATCAATAAATCGGACATGGCTTTGGTAACATTTTCTCCTTCAGTCTCTTAGATGTTTAGAAATTTCATAACCAGTTTATTAGAGTAAAAGAGTTATTTGTTGTTGTTTTGTTTTTTGCCAAACTTCGGAGCAGTCAAATATACTTATTGGTCAAAGTGTACTTCAATGATTGATTAGGTACTAAAGTAAAAATTTGATTAACACTTGGTGGATTAAAAATATTATACATATATATATTATGTATACAAATTGTATATCTTAGAGACTGAATTCATATCAGATAATGTAAATAGAAGAAAAATTGATTTTAGGAGACAAAAATTCGAGATCTATCGAGAATTTCTAAAAACTAATAAGAAAAATAATTTCTAATAAATTTCCCATTGATGCCTTTTAACTCTATTGACTGAAATGCATAACTCAATTAATGCATTGGGTAATAATTTTGACTTTTTTTAAACCAGAGTAAAAAAACAAATTCTTTTTAATATATTATAATTGTAATGAGATACATTAACATAATCTATCAGTTGTATTTTCTTTTCGGATAAAGTTTCCTTTGTGCCACCGTTTCTTGCAAATACTACCGGTGCTGTCAGAGTATCGCCAAGACCACTTTGCACATAATTTGTTTATTTTTAATAAGGTGTTATCTCCGAACTATACGGACTAACACTTTTTATATTCTAGTATATATGCACATGAAATAATTTATTTTAAATTATTTAATTATGTGTATTATATTATAATTATCGAAAAATTATTTATTTAAATATTTGAATATAATTGAAATTATTTGCATTATCCTTATACTGAATAATACTCTAATAGATATTTTAGACTTAATATTAAATATTAATTATTTAAAATTTTTACTATCTATCTATCTATCTATCTATCTATCTATCTATCTATCTATCTATCTATCTATCTATCTATCTATCTATCTATCTATCTATCTATCTATCTATCTATCTATCTATCTATCTATCTATCTATCTATCTATCAATCTATCTATCTATCTATCAATCTATCTATCTATCTATCTATCAATCTATCTATCTATCTATCTATCTATCTATCTATCTATCTATCTATCTATCTATCTATCTATCTATCTATCTATCTATCTATCTATCTATCTATCTATCTATCTATCTATCTATCTATCTATCTATCAATTATCTATCAACTACATATTCGAAAACGATAAGTTCAAAGGCAATCCTTTCCATTTACATTCAAGGGAGACAAACTCAAACCACTTAACAAGTTGATGAGAACTTTATAATTCCCAACACACTCAATCTCCCTCGCACATCGCGACCCTAAAACAATGCTAATTAATTTACTCAGAAATTTCTTACTCCTTCACTGCGAATGACTCCTTAAAATATTTTTCTCATAATTTTCACCATATTTCGCTCTCAGAAAGCAATTACAATATGTGCACGCTCACCCACAGCTTGGGTGCCGTCCCTTATCCTAGTATCCTACAACCACTTGTTTCAGACAAAATTAAGAAAATGAAATGAGGGAAAATTCATTCATTTTCATTTGTTTTCCCCACGTTTTCACTTTGTGCTTTGCTTAATTTTCCAAACATCTCATTTTCGCAATTTTTCTTCCAAGATGCCGGCTTTTCATTTAATTTTTTTTCATTATTTTTTTTTTTTTGTATTAATTTCACTTTTCATCAACATTTTGCCGCGCCACGTTTTAATTTTTCTTCTTTATTTGTTTTTTGTTTTATTTTTGATGAGAAAGAAGGAAAATTTTAGTGTCGTTTTGGCGCGCTTTGGCTTTGGTTGTTTGTAAGGCACGAACATGTAGCTAATTTGCAATGGCTTCATTTCCTTTCGCTAACGCTTCCGCTTTCGCCATGTTGCTTTATAAGCACACGTCATTACGTGCACGTATGTGTGTATGTGTGTGGCGTTGCTTGTGTCTTTGCAACAGTGTCAATGCGCTGGTATTTAAGTTATTTCCACAATTTTTTTCTAAATTTTTTTTTTTGCATATCTCACTTCTTAATGGAAATGAAGCTGCTGAAGTGTTTAGTTCATTGCCGGTGCTTCTTCTTCTACAGCCACCAGTGTTCTCGTTGCAACTGTTGTTCGTAGAATTGTTGATGAAAATTCTCAAATGAAATTAAAGGCAAATGCATAGTTACGTAGCGGAAACAGTTGCTAACTACTGCAAACACAGACACACAGACATACACACACAAACAAAGATACTGTTTGTGTGTGCAACTGTTTAAAATAATATATTTACAAGCGCTCGCTGCACACCAAGTGTAGAAAGTGTGGAAAGTTTCAGTTTACTGACGCAGCCACACAGTGCCGGTGCCGGAGCACAGAACTTCGTCCTGCAACTCTGTGTCGGCGTGCGTCTACGGCAAATGAAAATGAATAAAGTTTTTAGTTGGCGCTTATGGCTTACCGCACCATGTCGCCCCTTTTGTCTTGAACTTCATATTTCTTGCTCTCTGCTGATTATGCATTTTGTCGTCGTTGTGCCACATTTTCAGTTTGGTTATTAACCCACTTTTGCCTTTGGCCTGATTCAAAGTGAGTGGGCGTGAAATGACTTTTTGGGTTTTCTGTTTTTTGCGTTTTTTTCCTTTTCATTTTAATTTTAGTTTTTTTTCTTGTACTTATTTTAATTTTAATTTTCGTTTGGCCTGTTTTGCTTGCTCTTCCGGTTTCTTATATTAAATATGTTGGTTTGTGTATTTGTGAGTTAGAGTCGCTGTATTTGTGTGGGTGCTAGCCTGAATTTGGTGACGTTTTATTATGTGTCGTCATCATTTGCGCTTTGCTTTTGTTTCTAGGTCAAGAACTTTTCCTTGTCTCCAGACACAGACTGATGAAACATTTTTAATTTACTTTGAACTTAACTCTCGGTTCAGTTAATGCAAATGAAAGTGAAAATGAGAGACTTTTTCCTCTTAGTTTCGCAGTTATGGAAATTAAATATGAAAAGAATTTAATAAATTTATATGGAGAGGTTTCGAAAAGTATTGAACTACAACAACAAAAATTCTTTTGTTTTTTCTAAATAATTCAATTATTCAACAGTTGGTTTATGATTTTATTCTAATATAACACAGCAAATGAATTTGTTAATAAAATTTTACAGCAAGTGAATAGAAAACTCTAAGTTCTAATGAACACTGACTCTGTGCTCGAAATATGGCAGGGCACGAGTTCAACCCTTGTTATTTGCAGTCTCAAGAAATTATTTACGAAGAATTAAATATAAGTAATTTGATGATGGGTATTTGACAATACTCGAAACAGCTGCATGGTCAGCCAAAAATTCAATTAATTACAATACTATAAAAAAAGAAATTAATTTGGTTTAGTTCACTATTTAGCTAAATCACCGTCATAACTGATATTAATATGCAAATAAATAGTCTACTACAAATAGTCTACTTAAAAGAATTATAAAATCAAAAACTACATAAGCAATTGAAAACGAAAATAAAACATAATTTTAATATAGGTATAATCGAAGCAAGTAATTACATTACAAATAGCATTAGTAGTTTAAATAGTTTAATAATTAGTAGTTTATTAATAATAAAACACATACCGTTACAATTCAGTGCAGAGACCTAATAACAAACCTGAACACAGACGAAGAATTACTTGATGCAATCGGCGAGCAAGCGCAGGTAAAAAAACCGGACAAATCATCCATAAGGAGTAAACGTACCACCTATGGAGGCACACAATCTGCATATGTGTCATTGCCTGCGGATGATGCCAAAAAGTTGTTAGCACTTGGACACATTAAGGTGGGATGGGTTCGATGCCGAATAACGGAGGTTATATCGCCAAAAAGATGCTACAAATGTTGGGCGTATGATCACATAGCAGCCGCTTGTAAAGCACCGGATCGGACGAAACTCTGCAGACGGTGCGGTAAGGAAGGTCACCAGGCTGCAAACTGTACAAATACTGAAAAATGTGTGTTATGTGAAGGACCGCATGCGGCTGGCAGCGTAAAATGTCCGCGATATCAAGAAGCAGTGAATAGGAAAAAGACATGAAAATATTACAAATAAATATTAATCACTGTAAAGCTGCACAAAACCTTCTCCGGCAAACAGTAGCCGAAAATAATGTAGATGTAGTTCTAATATCGGAACCATACGGTAATATTGAGTCGCATAACTGGCTGACAGATGCAGAGAGACAAGCGGGGATTTGGATAGTAGGTGGAAAAATTCCCCAAAGTAAGATGCTCATGCTAGACAAAGGGTATACATGGGCGAAGATGGAAGGCCTGTATCAGGTGAGCTGCTATGCTCCACCAAGATGGTCTCTAGAAGACTTTGAGCGTATGATGGTTGCAATGGAACTAGAATTAAGAGGGAAGCGTCCTATTCTCATTACTGGAGATTTTAATGCTTGGTCAACAACTTGGGGCAGTACTTACACAAACCCAAGAGGAAGACTGATAGAGGAAACATTTTCCGCAATGGATCTGGTATTGCTGAATACTCCTGGAGTTTATACATTCGACTGCGTCAGAGGTAAATCAATAATTGACTTGGCCTTTGCTGATCGCGTCACAGCAAACAACATAAAATGGAAAGTAGAGGAATCCATTTATACTCACAGTGACCACAGGGCTATAATGTTGGAAGTACGCAGCACGGTAAACCAGCAAGTAGACAAAAGTGTGCGGCAGAAAAAATGGAAAACATCAGCCTTCAATTCAGAAGCTTTTTCTATAGTATGGGAGGATGCTCAAGTTTCCAAAACAACAGCAGAAGATATGGCGGAACAAATAGCTATACAAATGGAAACTGCGTGTGATATTTCTATGCCAAGATGCAAATATAGTGGCAAACGACAACCAGTTTATTGGTGGTCTAGCGAGATAGCTGATATTCGCAGAGCCTGTATAAAAGCACGAAGAAAAGCGCAAAGAGCTAGACGACATATTTCTTTCAATGAGCTATATGCAGAGTATCGCATTCGAAAACATGATCTTAAAAAAGCAATTGAAAAGAGCAAAAATCGATGCTTTAAGCAAATGCGAGATAGTGCTGATGAAGATCCATGGGGTCTGGCTTACAAAATCGTCATGCAGAAAGTAAAAGGACCGAGGTCCCCACAGCCCACATGCCCAATTCTATTGAAGGAAGTTGTTCTGGCACTTTTTCCTCCACAGGAGAAAATGACCGATCAGGTGTTTCAGGTGAATTGGAATACCAACATACCACCAGTGACATCAGAAGAAGTGATGCAAACATTGGGTCGTATAAAAGATGGTAAGGCGTCGGGGCCGAATGGAGTCCCCAATGTATTATTCAAGGCTGCGGTACGAGCGAAACCACACATATTCGTGGATATATATAATACCTGTTTTACTGAAGGTATTTTTCCAACGCGATGGAAGTTGCAACGACTGGTACTGTTGCTTAAACCAGGAAAACTACCTAACCAACCATCTGCATATAGGCCTCTATGTATGTTGGACACAATAGGGAAGGTTTTTGAACGAATAATAAGTAAGCGTCTCCAGCAGTATCTGGAAGGTCCCAATGGCCTTTCTGATAAGCAGTACGGTTTCCGGCGGGCTAGATCAACGGTAGATGCGATTAGAACGGTAACAAATATTGCAAAGGAAGCTACCAGCGGAGGATATACTGCAATGAAATACTGTGCAGTCATCACGCTAGACATTAAAAATGCTTTCAATTCAGCAAATTGGTCTGAGATACTACTGGCACTCAAAACTCTGAAAGTACCTGATTATTTGGTACGCATTATTTGCAGTTACTTTAACGATAGAATACTGCAGTATGACACAGAAAAAGGTAGAAAACAATATGAGGTCACTGGCGGGGTTCCACAAGGATCAGTTCTTGGACCCACATTGTGGAACGCTATGTACGATGGAATCCTGAAAATAAGACTTCCAGATAAAGTGACAATAGTTGGATACGCTGATGACATCGCACTAGTGGTGGTTGACAAAAAGCTTGATCACTTAGAAGCAAAATGTAACGATGCAGCAGCAAGAGTACAACGATGGCTTAAAAATGCAGGACTGGAGTTGGCGGTGCAAAAAACAGAAGCAGTACTGATAACCGCAAGAAAGCAAAAAAAGAAGATGAAAATCATAATTGGCGGGCATGAAATATTATCACAAGAAGCAATAAAATACCTTGGAGTCATAATCGATGCAAGACTGAGCTTCAAACAACACCTTACAGCAGTAAGCTCTAAGGCAGCGGCAGTGAATAGTGCATTAACGCGAATTCTTCCTAATACAGGTGGTCCTCAGGGCGAAAGAAGGCGTCTTTTATCTACTGTAACGGACTCTATTATATTTTATGCTGCTCCTATATGGGCAGCAGCAAAAAAGCATCAGCTACGTCTGGTAGCACAAATATACAGACGCAGTGCGTTACGGGTTGCCTGCGCTTATAGAACAGTCTCTGATGATGCAATCTGCGTCATTGCTGGAAAAATTCCAGTTGACATACATGCAAAAGAGTTAAGCCGTCTTTATGGCAGGCAAGGCATAACACCTACGATAGATCAAAAATCGGCCGAACGCGCATATTCATTTAGAG
>NC_051846.1:36854847-36858258 GCF_002237135.1 Teleopsis dalmanni
TATATCTTATTGTTATAGGTACCAATAAATTATTTAGATTGTGTTAATTCTAGTATATTATCCCAGTAATATTTTTTATTCTGGTTCTCGTTTATGATGAGCTTCCGTCCCCATCATCGGTGTGGTTGCTCCTAAGTCAAATAAATTATTTTAACGAAGGCAATGGAAACAAATTAGGTTAAGTCAGGTGTTTTCTTTTTATTCTTTTTTTTAAACGACGTGTAAGACAATCGAAATCCTAGTCAGTGTGGGACTCCAACTCACTAAAATCACTCCGATGTCTGACGGTTAGCCGTTTCTGGATCACCGATTTGGGGTTTTGTTAAGTTACCGTCCAGAGCACGAAGCTCAAACGTCAGTTTTTTTTTTGTTGTCTTTTCAATTAATCACATTTTTCAGACTGTATATTTGTATTTGTCAACGTTGCAGGTCTATCACTGTAGCTATAGCTGTAGATTTTAAATTTGTTTTATTGCTATTAATTTAAAATAACCAATACAACAGAAATATATAAATCATTATTAATTAATATAAAAATTCAACAGATATAATATTATAATAACAGAAAAACTTGAATACAACACAATTAATAAAAAAAAAATATTAAATAAATACAGTAAAACTCATTTTTTATGAGAAAAAATTTGTTTGATTAAATTAATGTGAAATTTTTTATTTTTTTTTCTTCCAGAACAAATATTTTAATAACAAATCAGAGCAGTAATAAAGCACAAACGAACCCGCAAAAAATAATTAATTTTCAAAGTACATTGGAAAAAAGTCACAGTGGTGGCGAAAAAAAAAACAAAAACATACTTAAAACCGCAACCTTATCAGGCGTTTTATCAGTGCATATACGTGCAACAACAACAACCATAGCAACAGCCAAAAAAAGCAACAACAACATAGCAGCTGCAACAGTAAGAGCAGCAGAGATAAAAGCAACATATTTTATGCATGTACTTTTTTTTCGTATGGCTTTTTCATCTGCCGTTTTGTTGACCGGCAACAAACACAAATGGCGCTAAACTAAATAAAATAAAACCACAGAACAAAAAAAAAAAATAAAATACATAAAATAATTTTAAGCATAAACAAAAACAAAAAATTTTATATACAATAGCAATTGCGATTAAAAAGAAAATAAAATTTTAGTGACAAACCGAATAAAGCAGCGGCTAAAAGCTTGTTTGGCTTGTGCGGGAAATTGCGAAAGTACACACATTGCGGCACCTAATATTGTGTTTATTTGTTATTTCACTCGTCCCTCTCCATTCCAACTGCACATATTGTCAATGCGCATCAAACAAACGGTTCGTTAGATTTTAGTTGCTTCAGCACAAATAACAACAACAAAGCGAAACAATAAATAATAAAGCAACGTACGTCAACAAACCAAACCAACAGACTTGCTGGCACTATTTTTTTTTCTTTTATTTTCTATTAGTTTCTCATTCTTCATTTTTTTTCTCAAAAATTTTTTTCTTATAAATTTTCAACTCGTTTGTGCTGCATTTTGTGCTTTACCGTGTGTACTTGTGTGTATTCGTGTGTAAACGGTTTAGTGTTTGTGTGTTTGGTTTTGTTGGGTTTTTTAAAAAAAATCCTTTCACTACGAAACCCTTTTGGAACAACGACAACGGATATTGTTGCTACCAAAGCAGCGCTAAACAAAACCACGTACAGGAATTCGCATTCTTGCTCAGTTGAGTTTCAACATTTGCTGCATTCGACCGTGTGGAGAGTTGAGCTTATGCTCACTGCCTGCTGTCAAAATGATTGCATTTCTAACGTTGTTCTTCTATATGACAAGTAAGTAAATATATTCTTTCAACTAGATATTATATATTTTTTTTTGGTATTTCTTTTGAAATTGCAGTGTATGTATTATTAAAAATTTATATGGTAAAAAGAAAATATTTACGAACTAAAGTGGACATTGCTCGATAGCAATAAAAAAAAATAAAATCTTTAACTTAATTTTTATTTATCATAGTAATATAATATATACCAAAATCAAATCTCGAATAGATCTTACTTCGATAGAGCCTATAGAGACTCGCCTATCCTATAGAGACTTTTTCTTTTTCATTAAAGAAAAACCGCCAACGATTGTTAATAAATTTTGTTTCCTATACAAAACTTATACTCGAAAATATATATAATATATATATAATATATATATATTTATATATATATATTAATATATATATATATATTATATATATATTAATATGTATAATATATATGTAGCATATAATAGTATAAATAATATGTATATATGAGTATATATATAATATATATTTATATATATATATACTGTACATATATAATATTATAATATTATATTATTATTATATATATATACTATATATATATATATAATACTATATGTACATATATAATATTTACATATTATATTATATATTATATAATATAGTTATATATATATATTATATATGTAGGTATATAATATTATATATTACATATTATATATATAATAAATTATAGTATATGTAATGTTATATATAGATATCCCAAACATCGAACAGGCATTTTATGTCTTGTAAAAAGAAGGACCAAAGAACTGTCATGAAGCATGGTTTTCTTAGAAAACATTCACACTGATTTCTCATATAGGAAAAACACGAAAGTACTGTCATATGTTACAACATGGTTTTCTTAGAAAACTTTTAGACTTCTTTCTGATATAAGAAAAACAATCTTACTTTTTGAAAATGAAGTAATTCTGCAATTAATATAAAATAATTGACACATAAAATCTGCATTACTCTGCGTTAAACAAAGCCCTTATAGAATACCGGGGACTTACATTTTGCAATATATTAACGAGAAGTATTAATATTATTATTATTATTGTTAGGGGATGTAGCACTGTAAAGTTCGGATTATTATTATTGTGAGGGAATGTAGCACTGCTAAAGCCCTGTTGTGTCAATACAAAGTAGTATAGAATCTATTTTACCTCTTGCCTCTTCCGTAAGAATATACATTCCCAAGACCCTAATGTGCATTAGCGCAGGGCATTCTAACAACACATGTGTGGCTGACTCCTCATCCATTTCGCAGCATCTACAGTTTTCATCCGTAAGTATACCCAGTCTTTTAAGGTGGTATTTTAGTTTACAGTGCCCTGTTAGTCTTCGTGTGATGATTCTAAGTTATTCTTTTGATAGGTTTATACAATCCTACTATATTTTATTGTTAGAGGTACCAATCAGTTATTTGGATTATGTTAATTCTGATATATTGAAATGAAAAGCAATTTTGTTTAACTGCACTGCCCTGCATTAAGCTAACCTTCTGTAGAACTTCGAGAATATATATTATGCAAAATTTTGACCAGAACTGTAACAGTTTTTATAGAAAAAATAATAATAACTATTACTC
>NC_051846.1:36858358-36866553 GCF_002237135.1 Teleopsis dalmanni
TTAGATTTGTATGACAACCTTTGAACTGATTGGTGTACAAAATTCATAAAAATAGATTTGTTTCGGTGTAAAAAAATTTTATTTTCTATTAAGACAGTACCTTTTCTTATACAGTAAAGAGAACTACTGATTAGTTATAGTACAAATTTTTGCAGAATGAATGATTGATGGCTCTGTCTCAAGAATAAAGCCTTAAGAACTCATTGGATAACCAAAACTGGCTACTGCATCAATCTACATGAAAATTCTACTCGATATATATCTTCAAGAACGTATATTTTTCCGTTTGAATGGATTTATGCATGGCTTATTACAAATTAGATTAATCTCAGCTTTATTTCTTTGTATATCGCTAGCAAGTAATACTTTTGCGCATGGCTTATCACAGAAGTCTGATTAACCTTACCTTAACTCCGTTTGACATCGTTTAAAGACAAAAGGTCTGTGTGTGGCCGTTTGACATCGCTTAAAGCCAATAGGTCTGTGCGTGGTCATTAGACATCACTTAAGGGCAATAGGTCTGTGCGTGGCTTATTGCCAGTTAGTTTAACTAACCTTCTAACTTACTAGCGCATAGGGTTGAAATATAACAAAAATATGTTATTATACGTAAGATAATTTGGTTTATCATAAAATCTTTTTCATTCAAATTATAGATATGTAAAATCTGTTCTAAAGTGGTTTTTTTTTATATTCATTTTTTTGTAAATTAATTATATTTTCGTAATGTACATTTTTCGTATTATTTACATTTAAAATTTTAGCTAAATATTTCTATCGAAATGTATATAAAGTTAATACAATTAAGATAAAATTACTCCAAAAATAGCAAAGTAGACCCTTTAAAAATATTGTTATTTGCAACTTTATAACATGAAATTTGTTTTTATTATGTTAAATACATTAAAATTCTAATAATTCCTTTAATTTAATTAAAACCACAAAAGCTCAGAAATTATTTAAATATGCAACATAAAAAGTTGCTCCCAAAACTGAAAACTATTTAATCTACACATGCAAGCATAAAATCAGACGTAATAATACTCCTGCTGTCAGAGAGCACAACAGGAGCACTTCTAGAGGACGTTGCAGGACCACAATTTCTCCACACTCCTCATAATAACTAGTAATCATTGTGTGAGATATGCATGCGTGTGGATGTGAGGGCTTGTGTGGAGTGTATAATTTGTACTCACTGGACTAAATTTGGAACATAAAATTTTAATGAAGTGCAAATAGAAATTTAGTGTAAGTACACATTAGCAACTTTATGCGATTGTGCTTAAGTGTGTTTACACTACGACTCGGCACATGTGTGCGTATGAGTGACTTAGTGTGCCTGACGTTGGTGATATTTTAAACTGCAAAATTTACTTCCATGTTATAGAGTTAATGGCTACGAAAGTCTTCAACACATTTACACGCTCAAATATTTCCTTCCGCTCATTCTCAATACAGAAGTACATCCTTTGCCTCACTTAACACGAATGTGTAGTTTTACTTGATTTCGGTTTGAAACGATTCAAAATTGGAGGCACATGTGAGACCAAGGAAGTTACTCTATTAAACCCAAAACGAAAAAGAGAAAAAAAATGGAAAATGGAAAATGTGAAAATAAAATTTGTTGAATAAACAATAAAAAGTAAAGCAATAATAAAATAAGAAAAATCTAAATCTATTTGTGTGCATATGAACGTAAACCAACTGCTCTCTTCGCACATAAATTGAATATTTTTGGGGAACGCAGCTGTTGCAAGCAAAATTTTTAGCAACATTTTATGCTTTATTTTTCTATTATTAATGAAAATTTATGCACATTTAAAAAAGTAGAATGAAGTGAAGTAAACTAAGGAAACTTAACTTAGTAACCTTGCTCCATTTGAGGTATAAAATTTAATGTCTACGATTATTACTTCTGCCGCCTGCACTGGATTTATTCCCATTTTTTCGATTTTAAGCTTTCGAGTTGTGATCTGCAATATTGTGTTGAAGTCATAAAAAACTGCTTTTAAGATTAAATGGCACAAATATTTCACTTTTTTTGAAGTGTACTTTATTCTTCCATAAAGTATATAAACTACTCATACATAAAAGATAATTAGTTTTTTTAAGAAATTGCTACATAAGCTACTTTAAGTGGGTAGGCACTATTTAAATCTGACTTTTCTGCAGGAATATTTTAATTTTAATTAAAAAATCGTTTTAAATAATGATTTTTGTGTGACTTACATTTCTCTTTAATATAAACACAATTAAATCTTGCAGCTTTTTCTGAAATCTCTATTGAAAATTTCGAATTCTGCAAATTTAAATTTATCTCGGATTTTTGCTACAGTATGAAGTGCTCTTTCATATCCTGTGTACCATGTTCCATTGCTTGAGGTAAGAAAAGTCAATTATGAAATATAATAAAATCATGGTTGTGCTCTATCATAACATAAAAGCGTACAAAATGTAATTAACTTTTGTGACAAGGTTTTTTTTTGAATTACTCTGATTTAATGGAAATAGAGAGGAGTATTCTGCTTATGGAGTTTTACATCGGCATAGCGAAACAGTCAAGCAAATTATACTTTAAGTCAAAGGATATTTGATATGAATGCGCTTTTATTAGAGACAACTGCAATAAGGTACATCAAAAAGATATATGAAATAATTATAACTGAGGTATGTAGCTTTACGAAAATAATCTCAAATAAAAATCAGAATGAATATAGAAACATACAAAAGTGAATGCATTTTTATTAGGGATCGCTGCAATGAGTTGCATCAAAGAGGTATATGAAATTATTATAATTGATAAAGGTTCTAAGAAAATATCTATTTAAAGTTTAATATATAATATATGAAAGAACAGGGTATTAGCTTCCATTTGAGCAGAGCACCGCGACCATGATTGATCTTTTGTGCTACAACAGACCCTAACTGAACAAAAGACATTCCGCCTTTCGAATGAAGGCCAGGATGTCGGTTGTTGAGGACCTCCTAATGTCGGAAGGTGCTAGCAATTCCCGACTCAGTGATCTCCTCCTGGCCCAGATCAAAGCTGGGCAGTCACATAGAATGTGGCTGGTTGTCTCCTCTGCCTTCAAGCAGAGTCTACAATCTATCTCTTCGGATAGGCCCATTTTGTTGAGGTGGTAACGTAGCCCATGGTGACCCGTTAGATATCCCACTAGCAACCTCAACTCTGTTCTGCTAAAGGAGGATATCTTGTTATAGTTCAATAGTTCAATATATAGTGCATTCTAAATTATTCAACAAAATTTGAAAATGTAGAAAATGGATATTTATTTTTTCGTTGTATTATTCAAAATATTTCAAAATAATCTTAAAACATTGACAATCATAATTTATTTTGTCATCTTTAAAGATGATAAAGGAAATATTAAAAAATTGCTCCTCCATCAAGAGCAATAGGTACAACTATGCCAGGTTTTAACACAACTCTATATACATTTTCCTTTGTCCAGTCAGGGCAGGGTCTATAACTTCGTCACGAAACTTTCTTTCATGGCCGAAATCGACTTAAAATGCGTTTCTGGAATAGCTTCCAAAATAAAATATGTCACAAGTGGCAATTCGTTAGGTGAGTTTTAGAAAAACTTTTGCAACACGATGGCATCTGGTATATCATCCGTCTATCTTCATGCTACAAATTTAACAGTAAAGTAATCAAACAGCGTCTTGACCCAGAGTACTTTTCAGTTAATCCAGTACAGATATACCCAATGTAATTATATTGATAGAAGAGTAATCATTCCGTATTTTAATTAATTTTTCAATGCTAATCTGGAACAGGGACTTTGCTATTATATTTCTTATACGTAGAGTTAATGCATTAAGTTCTTTTTGTTGAGATCGCCGACAACTGCAGTGATACTTCTAAGTCTATCGATAGAGCTGGTAATGGCTCGCTTTTTAATGAACAAAGCAGGTAAATTGGTTTTCCGAAACATATCTTTCGAAAAAGAATCGCTTAATGTAAATATATATAGATAGCTAAGAAAGTCAGAATAAAGGCCGTTTTTCACCAGTGTCTAAGTGTTCACCAGAGTCCTTCAAACACATTGTACAAAAATAGATCAGTCAACTCCTTTAACTAAAGCGTAACATATTTAGTACAGCATATTCGGTAATATTAGATTACTGCGTATAAGATAAATTTTCTGTATGACTTAGTACTATCTAATCACTTTCTTTGTGTTTGTATCTTTGTAGATGAAGAAAAGTGTGTTTTTCGTTCCATATATCAGTGGCCATTTTTATACGATAAACACTTAAAAACCTTTAGTTAGGTTCCATATATTTATCGTCTTGATACAAGTATTATTCGTTAAAACTATGGGTAAATCTAATTTTATGAATTTTTTGGATTAGTTCCCTTCTACTGACTATTTCCATCATCTTCGGGTTTGGCATATAATTAATATTTGTTAGATCGGAAATATGAGCTTTGCAAAACAGGAGCGTCACTTTGACTTAAACCAAAGCCGTGGCTTTATGCTATCATAGGACAATAATAAGTGTAATTGAAAAAAACAACTGATACCAAAACATTAGGGGTATTCAGGCAACTGATTAGTTGCTTAGTTAATTCAAAAACTTCATATAAAAAAAATTTAGCATTTTGATGTTAATCAGTTGCTTGAACGACCCAAAATGCGTAATCTGATTAGTTTGTTGTGTGTAAATGCCTTGGCAGCACTCGCATCAACAGCAAAAGCGAAACATACGTTAACAGTGAAAATTGTTTACACACAATTCAAACAGCTGAGCGAGATAGCTAACAAATTTCTATACAAAAGTTCATTTTAAGTTATTATTACGACACTTGGGACTGGCAGCACTACTAATCAAATTTGTACTAATCTGAGAATCACCGAAATAGTTGATTCCCTGCTTAGTTTTATTTTTGTGTGCAAATTTTTGTTGTAATCAACTACTAAGCAACTAATCAGTTGCCTGAATATCCCTATTGTGTGAAAGGTTGTGCTTATTTTACTTAGTAACAGTGCTACCAACTCATAGAAAAACATAACATAATACTACCAACTCATGAAAAATTTTTTGGGACGCAAAGCAATTATTCTGAGTTTTTTAAATTATAAATTCTGAATTCGTTTTAACACGGAGAATATCGTTTATTCTCCGTGTTGCACCCACGGATATACCTTTCTTAAGAGATAAATATTTTTCATTTTCCTTTTTATATTTGTCAGATATTCATTTGAATTTTTCGCATTCATTGTAGCCATTAAATGTAAATATTCACTTATCTTTTTCACATAAATAAGATTCTAATTTATATTCATGTACTTGTATTTTGTGAATTTTTTATTTATTTTCAAAATTTTTCAATTTTATTTATGCACGAGTATTTCGATTTTAATCAAGCGAGCATGTAACATACCTCAGAGGAAGTTTTCCAATTTAATGCTAACTGAGTGCCATTTACTAAATTTAATAAAGCGCACTGGAAAAGAAATCAATTAAGTTAATTTATGGCGTTAACCCAAAATTAAGTGCCTAAATTTTGCTGTTTATCCGCACATGGCGTTCGAGTTGGCACAGGAACCAGCAAAGGAACAAGCTCAGGCACAGACTCAGGCACGGCTAAAATGGCGTTGATTAAAAACATTCCAGCAAAATTAACAGAACCAGAATTTCTGAAACTGCTTCCATGCATGCAACAGCAGAAGTAACAGAAGAAATATTGGCGGAAAACTAAAGTCGGTCATGTACACAAGTCAGACTTGATGATTTCAGTTTGTTTTCTGTTAAGAAGGGCTCGAAATCGGAAAGAAATTTTACCACAAGCCTTAGTTTTTAACTCTTAATAAATTGAGATTAATTTAGTCTATTTTACTGAACATAATTTTTATATTAATTCCAGTTGATACTTAAGTTAACAAGCCATCTTTTTAAAGTAGTGTAAGGGAATTACTTATATAAAAAAATTTTAAAAAATTTCAGTACATAATTGAAAAGTATTTGAAATAATTTATTACAAAAGAAGCTAATCCTTTCAGTACTTTAAACAGAAAGTCTAAGTTTGTAATGTTCCTATAATGCGCTTTATAATGCATGTTCTTTATGTTGTGTATGCAAAATTCTTTAATTTATAATCCTTTAGAATTGCCCGCATATGCATTAAAGTGCATAAATAGTTCCTTGGAGTAACTGCACGTCACTTTTGCATGTAATGAATTTTTCACTTACTTGTTACCACTCCGATTAAAGAAAACGAACCCAAAATTAATTAACTTTAATGTGGAAAGGATGAAATTGGGGTTATGTCAAGAGTTAAGCACAAGAATCAACAAATTATTTGCAAATTAATTATTATTATATAGTACAAATATTTAAAGAAATAAATTTAAATATTTTTATAATATTATAGTAAGATTATTTAATCGAAGTTTAAGGATCACATACTTTTTAATATGTATTCAGTCTGACTTACATAAAAATTCCTAACTCAAGAGGATTCTAATTCCATTAAGGACTTTATTATAAATAGTATATTTAAATTACAATTTATAATAAGGTACAGAGAGTGTAAAGAGAGAAAGAGCAATTATATCTTAAAATATATCAGACATAAATATCACTTTTAAGGAAAATTTGGGATAATGAATCTTAAAATGTGGCGAACGACAAGAGTAGTAACGTAGTAAACATTAAAAGATAGATTACTTCTGCTTCTAATAATATCCTTAAATTATTGGTTTTCTTTAATTTAATTATAATTCCAAACCAAACGTAATTCACATATTTCATAATCACATACAGATATCTACTTAGTTCCTATCAATTTCTTAATGACAATGACAATTAAAGCAAATGGAATATATTCCATGAAGCTTATCCTGAACAATACTTACGAATACAAAAAATGTTAACATTCAAACGGAATCAGATTGCCCGTACCAATTAGTCTATATTTCATATAATTTGCAAATATGTTATTAACATATTGAGTATATGTTACAAACATTCAGTACTTATGTTTGATACGTTGAACCTGGACTATTAAATATGGGTGTCAAATCTAGACTATAAAATGTCTCTGAAAGATTCAAATGGGCAATACCATTTGCATAACATACTTGATTCAGGTAAACTTCTATGAGTAATATATGCCTAGAAACTAAAAAGATTCCGCCTTCTTGTCAACAAAATTTATAAGTGCTGTAATACAAAAAGATGAAGGTATTCCCCTACAAAATTCTATAGATTTCATCAGCTTTGACCGTGTTCATCATTTTTGAGATAATAATACAATAGAACGTGTATACATTATAGTTACTCTTTACTGGTTTCTGTTAGCTGTTTTACCATTAAAGAAGAAATCACTTCGTCGATTAAAGTTTCCAGATAATGTCTGAAATCAGAGACTCTTATATACTCTTAATTTATATATTCTCAATTTTCAATTTTGTCTGACCAAAAAAGGCAATTGGAATTACTTACAACCAAAACGGTATAAGTATTGAATTTTTGAACTGATCATAAAGCTGTTAGAAATATTGTCAAATACTAAAGATATTTAACACTAAAATATCTTTTGGAATTATTTCTTATATTTTATTATTCGTAAATAATTTTTCAGACTGCAAGTACCAAGAGTTGAGCTCATGCACTGCCAAATTTGAAGCTTAGAGTCACTGATCATTAGGCAACTAACTCAAAGCCGTACTTGAGTTGTTTGTTCATAGTGGGTATTTTGTTAATTTGCTGTTAAAGATCATTAAAAAATTCACTTACTGTTTTATATTAGAACGAATTCATAATAAGAAACGAATCTTTAATATTAATTAATTGAATATCAAAATTATTTTCCCAAACAGTTTTTAAATTTCTGCACCAAACTTTAAATTTTTTTATTTCTTTACAGAAAATTTCTGAAATTTCTTAATTCTCTTATATGTACAAAGTAATTCTATTAACAGACAGCTGTCAAAAATAAACTGGAGCAGTTTGGTCATATCCGAATATTTTGATTATGATATCATAATTATAAATTTCAATAACAGATACAATACTCTAAAGTCAAATGAAACCATTGGTTTTGTTCAGTGACTCAATACTACTCGCCGTAATAACTCCAAATAAAACCATTGATTCAGTTCAGTGGCTGAATATCACTTATTATCACATTTGTTTGATTCAAAATCATACTAACACAGCTT
>NC_051846.1:36866653-36868577 GCF_002237135.1 Teleopsis dalmanni
ATATTACCCTATGTTAATAAGGTAACCTTATTACCTTATGGCAATAGTTTAGTATTTATTTGAATATGAAGACGAAAAGAAGATCTAGTAGGATATGAAACCTGGATATATTTTATTATCTAAACTATTTTGAATAAAATAATATATTGGGCATGAAATCAGGAAATGTGAACTTTATTGATATGTGGTTGAATGAAACTTAATTCTATTTTTGAGGGATTGAAGCTGTTTGGAGGGAAAATCTTCTTCGTACACTTCAAATTGGTATCTCCAATATCACTTTTTATTGGAAATATGAACTTCTTTACTGTTTTATTGTTTTTTTACGATCAGAAAATACCAAATAGGTTAGAAATATCCTGCTTACTAACATATTAAATAAATAAAATTTAACATTAAGTAAAAATATGTATACTTTAATCAATATTATTCCATCGAACTTTCTTTCTATATTAAAATTTAAGCAAAATGATCAAATTAAAGCTCACCCCAGTACTTAAAAATTTTATTTACATAAAGCAATATTTTTACTATGCCTACAATAAAATATGCCGTACCATTATTTCATATCCTTAATGCTTCGTAAATTGAAATTATAGAGCAGAGAAGCATATTTTTAAATCCGTTATCCGTTATGTTATCCTTAAATTATCAGTTCGTTGTAATTTGTAGTTACAATTAAAATGCAACAAAACCCAAAGTTTCTTATAAAATTAACGATTGTTAAGTAATAAAATTACGAGCTTTTTTTATCAGCTCCGTATGGCGTGAAAAGGAAATCATAAAAAGATGATAATAAAAAAGATAAAATAAAATTTTATATTTTGAAGGGAGAAAAGTAATTAACATAAAAGCTTTTCCAGAAAATGTAGCTTCTTAAAAACTCATAAATTTTCATTTTGAAATTATGCTCTAATAAAAAGGATAATGAAAAATGAATAAAAAAATCGCAAGTACAACAAATATGGATCCAACAATGCATTATCTCACTGAGGTGTACTACAGCGCTACATTGTGGGTACACAGGATAAAAGTGCCCGTACATAGACTATAACAATCAAGATTATTTTAAAGGATTTAATTTTATGTTTTAACAAGGCACTTAAATATAAAAATGTAGTTAAAATTCTTTTTAACTGCATTGTAGTGAGTTGAGTAGGGGAATGAATAAAACTCAATGAAAATATGGAAACAAAATAAAGGGATTGAAACTGAGGTTATGATTTTGGAATTTTAAATTATTTCGACAAGCATGCGGTACATGAGTTTCTGAATTCTATAATTTGTGATATAAATGAGAATATCTTGAGAACTCAAGTACGTATGATGTTCTGCTTTGATTGCAACATGTTTTGAAGAAGGATTGATATTTAAGTAATAGAGTTGAAGAAAATAATTCAATAAACAATGATATGAAATTTATGTGGGGTAGAAGTTAATAATCGGAATTTGAATACAAATAGTCAAACTCTTAATGCTTTAATGATATATGTGTGTTTCAAATAATTGTGAAGTTCCATTTGACTCTATTCCAAGTCCAAATATATTGAAATTGTTCATAAATTTTAATATTATTGTTTAGTCTTCTAAAACTATGTCTAAAACTATTGTCTTCAAAGTACTTGCCTTCCAATACAATGTACTCACTTCAACATTTTTTCATATTCTGGATACAAATGCCTAAGTCGTTTTTTGGAATGGTTTTTGAAGCACCAAGCGCCAATTGGGTTATTGAGTTCTCATTAGTTTAGAAACGATATCCTCGGAGCGATCTCACGAATTTAGCAAATAGCCAGAAGTCAAATGGCGCTAAATCAGCAGTATGTAATGATCATGAGATTATATAGTCAAATTTTATACGAGTTTTGACTCTCGAAGAATCAATAAATTATCAGATGGTGATCTTGTTTTGGAAATTATTACA
>NC_051846.1:36868677-36872105 GCF_002237135.1 Teleopsis dalmanni
TTTTGGTTTTGACTCACTCTTCGCTGTATTGGATAGTTGATTCCGAATAATATATATATATATCTATTTTCGTATATCCTATGAAAAGCACACGATAACAAACGATCTCTTCTGTGTAGCAATAGCCATTGTTTTACAGATTTAAACGTTATGATTTGTTTCCAGAAACTTGACAAGATTTCAGTTTTTTCATATAGAAAACATTTTCCAAATGGTCTGGACTATTCTAAATATTTCCGTTATTAGTAATATTAAGTCTCTAATTGTCAAGCGATATTTTTTTAAAATTCATCTCTATAATATACTTTTTTTAACATCAAATCTATTTTTTTCTTAATTTTCATCAGTTGATATTGGTAGTCCTCCAAAGCGATTTTTATCTGAAACTCTTTCCCTTACTTCTCTGAATGTTTCGTACTACTTATACTAGTTAGTACATTTTTTTGTGGCACAGCCTGCTCAGCATAGAGTCTATAAACGATTTCAAGGTGCGATTTTGATTTCTTGAGCACGGCAATTTGACAACAGATTTTTAATGGATTTTTTAATTTTTAATTTTAATATTTTTAATATATTTTTCCAGCATATCTCTCCGGATCGGATGGCACAAATTTTTTTAATTGATGGTTTTCCAAAATCTAAATAATGCTGATTCTATAACTAAGCAAATGTGGTATTTATGTCAAGCTATGATTGTCTTGACAAATAAAGTATCAAACTTTCTAAATCGATTAATTTTTTTCCAAATATATGTAGTTTTTAATTTCCTTCATTTTGAATTGTATATTAATACCTATATTTATTGGAATGTGAAAAACTATTTTTTAAGCTCTAACAAATTATTCAGAAACTATAATTATTTGTTTTTAAGACCACACAAACCATTTGACTATATAAAAAATTAAAAATGCCATTTAAAATATTTTGAAAATCGAATTTAATCCTGAATACGCTCTTTTTCTCTTTTTTAGTGATTATATTAAATTTTAATATGTTTTGCAAAATATTAAAATATTTTTATATCCGCTCCATATAAAAATATTTCAAGTGTGTATGAGAACTTCCATGTTTTGTAAATTTTATAAATTCGTCATATTTTTGCATTGATTTTTCCTCACAATGGATTTGAATTGTAATTCATTGTCGAATGACAGTTACGGAATTACAATTTCAAATCTGAGTTGCTGTCCCAAGCCAAAAACTATGTGTGGCACCAGATATTTTTTTTTAGATAGAATTTTCGACATGAGATGACCCCAACTTTGATCTTTTCAATATTGCAATGATGCTTTGGAGTTTGTCAAATATGCATAAAATTGAAAATAAAAAAAATTCGTTTTTGATTGTATATTTTTATAAATATTAAATGCAAGTTTTCATTCGAAATAATTTTAATTCAGATTTATCTTATTTAACATATTTTTTTAGTTTTCGTTATTTGCTTCTCAAATAAACGCAGTAAAATAATATATATCAAATATGTATATATAAATATCATATAACCTATTTATAAATTTATATTTATATAGTAAAAATACAATTTGAAAATATTTAGAATAAAATTAGAAATAGAATTTTGAATTATCTCAAACCTGTTCGGCCTGAAAACAGTTCCCGGTTCATCTGTCTTTCTTGTTCTTTTACTATATATATCCACATTCCTGTATTTTTGCTGCAACAAGGGTTAGATCTTAGTATCATATTACTTGATTTTCAAAATGTCCAGGATCCCAATTGAGACTAACTTAGAGACAACTAATGAAATGTATCTGATTTGTCTGATTTAAAAGTGTCATAATAATCTCAAAATAATTTAGATTATTGTTCCCATATCGGATATATTGTCCTGACCTATATTTCATATATTGTCTAGTGATTGAAATTATTTTTAGAATTATCTATATTTAAATTTTTTTAATATTGTTAAGAATTAGTTTGAAACAGCGCTCCTAAAATGGCCTTGACGAGCTATTCTGCATGGTTTTTGTTTCTGAGTCTTTTAATGTACACCTCTAATCTTTTTTTTTCCAATAGGTAGAAAGCATCTATGTGAGTCACAATATGAATCTTGACCTCATTAAAACTAGCTCTTAGAAATGAATGGAGAAGGCTTCCACAGCAATGTAGAAACTTCATTCCAGTCATAAGTGGCGAGATATTAAGCAAGAGGCTTAATACCTATTGGACTAGGTTAATCAAAGTAAAAAAGCATGAGCGTGGCTCAGGTAGATGGGAAATAAATGAAAGGAACGCAGTTATTGCACTGTTACAGGAGATAGAATAGTGGTGGGCTATGTGACCAGGGTCACAGGAGCCACAGATGTAGAGTTAGAAGATGGAGGTATCATCCCACACTACACTCAACAAAATATGGCGTGAGGTATTGGGGGCTTGAAGCACATGGCTTGGACGCGGTCTGTAGGGAGAGAACTGTGGTTAAAGACGTCTGGGAGAGGATTGCTAGGAGAGGTGCTATACCGTCGGTACTCCTCTAAAAATTTCTTCTTTTGATTTTGATTTCTATCTTTTGAATTCCTATGCTATGCAGTTTTTGGTTAATTATTCACCTTAGCTCTTATTTTCATTAGCATTCTCTGGATCGATTATATTAGTTGCTTATATCTGCTCGTGTTTGTTTTTTTCAATAGCATTGTTTCTGAATCGATTATTCTTGGTTGTATATTTCTGCTCGGGTTTGTCTCTTTCTTCCATTCGAATTCGTGCTTCTAAAATATTTACTTTTTAGTTTTTTTAATGAAAATGAGAATAAGATTGTGTCAAAAGTTCAATGTTATTTTTTAAAGTTTCTTATTTTTTTTATATCAATATAATTTAAATTCTTTAATATCTTTTCCGCTTACCCTTCCAATTAAACGAAGATAGGCGCAAAAGCAAGTAGTAAAATTTCTTGTAATAATCAAGAGCAAAACCGATGAAGATGGGGTCCACTAATCAGACGTTTATAGCTAGTGGTGCAGTTTATTTCTGAAAAACTATCACGATTAAGTTATGTTTCTAAAAGAGGTTCGGTTATAAAAGAACTGAGTTGTAGGAATTCTAAACGATAATGTTGTATGTACTATGAAATAAATTTTAAACGTTGTAGTTGTTATTGAGTATTTGATAAGATTTTATTGCGTTAAGCCCAGTATTAACATCCATATCGCACGAAGAATTGTTATGACTTCACGTATAAAAGATGTCAAAATATTATAGAGATGCTTTTCTTATATAGAGTGAATTTGTCGTACGAAATGGATTCCAATACTTTTAGGGAAGAACACCTTTCTTAATTGAATTTTTTTTTTTTGTAGAAAAAGAAGTATGTCACAATTTGTTATATACACTTGACCAAACAAGTATCACTGTATTATTCCATAATTTTGTTATAGACTTTCTTATAAAATAAATTTCATTTTACGAATAAT
>NC_051846.1:36872205-36891059 GCF_002237135.1 Teleopsis dalmanni
AAAGTTTTCGGAAATTCTCATTTAAAATTCGCGCGCTGTATATTTTTCGATATTTTAAGTTTATGTAGTTTGGCAGCACTGTCCTTAATTACTATGCCAAAAATGAGCTCGATCTGTCAGACAGTTCGTTTACGGCAGCTGTTGAAACCAGTTCACCTCAGTAGTGCGTTGCGAAATGTCTTCGACGGTCGTACGACCGTCCTGGAAGGCTTTGTACCACTCATAAACTTGAGTTTTCGATAAAACTGATTCCCCATAAGCCTTTTGTAGCATTCGCAACGATTCTGCACACGAAATTTCGTTCGAAACACAAAATTTGATGCAAACTCTTTGTTCAATATTTTTTTCCATTGTTTTTTTCGCAACGCCCTACTGAGGTGAACTGGTTTCAACAGCTGCCGTAAACGAACTGTCTGACAGATCGCGCTCATTTTTGGCATAGTAATTAAGGACAGTGCTGCCAAACTACATAAACTTAAAATATCGAAAAATATACAGCGCGCGAATTTTAAATGAGAATTTCCGAAAACTTTTCGGTCTTAATGTACTTCATTTGCTTTCCGTGAGCTTCTTTAAGTTACTTCCACATCCTACTTTTGTCTTACTTAAAGGAAAAAAGTGCGTACTTCCGTGAAGTTTTTAGAAGTGAACTTCTTCTTTTCTTCTTCTTTGGTTAGAATAGTCTAAGGTGAAGTTGTTGGAGTAAATTTTCGTCTAATTATAAATGAAAATTAATTTTTTTCTTAAGAAATTTAATTGCCATACTTAAAATATCCCATCTCTAGGATGTGGCCATTTTAAAGTTCTGTATGTGGGAGTTTCTCTACATAATTGTGTTTTTTTTTCTTCAATTTACATTCTTTATTAAATTCTATTTATAAAGCTTACTGATTACTTTTGAAATATAAAATGAATTTTACCAAAACGATCCAAAGGAATGAGACTAGAAGCGTAGTCTTAAGGTTTTCATTTAACATAATCAGTTTTACACAATCCTAGCGTTGCTATATATTTGTTGACAGTATCAGTTCTGTTTCAAGCGATCTAATTAAACTTAGTCATTCAGTGGAGTCAGTTTTCACCTTAAACCCACTGCTACTATCAGAGTCAGTTTAATCCATCATTAGGCTTGCTATGTTCTCTTTGACATGATCAGATCTGATTTAAGTGACATATGGGTATTGGTTCAATTAATTATTACTCCTTTAAGTTAAAATAACGTAACATAAGGTAACCCTTTACTGGGTTCCGGGTCACAGCGGAGTTTTGGAAAATGAACAAGCTGATGACCTAGCAAAAACTGCTTTCGCAGGCTCTCAACCCTTTGTGGGTTAAACTGAGTCTGTACAAAACAAATCATCAAGGAAAGGGATTATCATATCCGGCTGGAGTACTGAGAAGATTTTACAGGACTTCACGTTCTCCTACAAAAACATTCTTAAATTCTCAGTTTGTGATTTAAGGTTGATGACGGTTTTCAATACATGTCATTATGGTCGGAAATATCACTTCCATGAACTACGATTATCTGCTACTTCGGAATGTAGATTATGTTATGCCACGAAGATAGGGAAACTACTATGCATATATTTTGTGACTCTTTAGCTTTAATAACGAACAGAAGAAACTTGTTTCATATGGAATTTCTGTCACTAGAACAGATTAAGAGCTCTTCTCTAGATTTAGTTCTGGACTTTGTTTACAAAGCTTTAATTGGTACAATAGGACTCTTCTGGCCGTAGTGCCGGCTGTTGGGCGATTTCACGTTTAAGCTTTAATAATACTAAATTAAAATATTAAATGCCAATTAAACTTTCATATAGGTGTTCGTATCTAAAACGAATCATTGCACATTTATTATATAAATATAAAAAAATTTTCAGTCTGGAAATATGAAATTTCATTATAATGAAATCAAAAAAGAAGCAAAAAAAGATAAATGCAGTAATTAGGCAACATCATAGTTAACTAACAAATCCAGAAAAGTTTTAAGCCGCAAAGATGTACAACAATATTAGCCTCAGAGTTTATCTGCCAACTCACAGCACAGACCCGTGCTCACTTCTATGGCGATGGCGATGGCAATGGCGATGGTTTAATGGCTATTTTCGTATGTAAACAAAGCAGCTAAATGAGTATAAATTATAAACTTGAAACCTGAAAACTGAAAACTGAAATAGTCGTTGTATATTCGACTATGCATAAACTTTTTAACAAACCATAAATTATCTTGTTTGTATGGAAAATAAACTCCCATCGCACAAACACGTGTACCAGCACACCGAACCAGATATGTAGCAGCACGTGAGTCCACATATGGCCATGAGGCGCGCTTAATAATTTAATTAACTTAATCACGACAGACAAATGTGATTTTTATTTCATATATTTTACTATATTTCATTTAAATTTTTTGTTAATTTTTCGCTTTTTCGAGTATTTACTACAGCTTACTACGACAGTAATTCTCTCCAAGTTCGGACTTATAATTTAGGTGTGAAAATATTTGTAGAGCAGACAAATACCATGAATTTTGCTGGCAAAACAAAAAAATAATGGTGAGATTAATGAAGTTGTTTCCAAATTTTTTTCATTTTAATTAATTATAATTAAAAACGATGAATCATAAGTAATTATAACAAATAAATTTTCTTAAGTACTCAAAAGTTGACATGTTTTTCTGTTTGAATTGAACAAATGCAAGGTCAAAGGATTATAAGAATTTTTTTACAAAAAAGTGATTACAAATATTTATTAATTTTAAAATAAAAAAAATATAAAAAATATAGGTTCTATTAAACTATTCCACACCTTTATTCAATGGATATTGGTGCTGAAGAACTCCAATAAGTATGTGAGTTCTACAGATGGTTTTCTACAGAAGTAAGGTTAACATGTATTATTTTATCTTATATATTCTTTATCTATATGGCTTCTTAAAGAAATCATGGAAAGATAATCCATCTAAAAATGATCAGGAATTGTAACTAAACTACATAAAAAAATTAAATAATTAATCAAAATTTATTACATAGGGTCGAAAGTAGGGCTTAACTAGTGCTTACGTCTCAATTAGTGGTGCCATTCTTCGTTACTTTTGCGTATTTGTAACTACCCGTTACTTTTCGAGTATGTACTCGTTACTCAGTACTGCTTTTTTTGCTTTTTTTTTGAATGCTTTTTTTCGGCAATAAAAGAAATTTTTAAGAGAATATATATTATTTATAATAAATTATAGTTTTAATATTAGAATAATTATTTAAATGAACTGTTTGGTCCGCATATGTTGCGTTCAGCTTTTCACCTCCTACTGGTTTCAAATGAATCCAAGTTTCAATTTTTTTATATATATTATTTTTAAACATTTTTAATGAATTTGATAGCGAACAAATATTTTGTTGAAAATAAAGTAGTTATATTTCTACCGCGGTAATCATTGCTTAAAAGTAATCGTTACCAAGTACTCGAAAGAGTAGTTATAGGAAATACTACTCGTTAGTGAAATGAGTTAAAGTAAAGAATACAATAAAAAGTTTGTATTCGTTACTCCGGTATTTCTTGAGTAACGAATACAAAGTAACGGATAATTACATTTTTGATACTATAGTCTCAATCAATCTCCAACACATATTTCATAGATTGAAATAGCTATACCATTCAACTTCTACAGCGAATTTTTATTTACAGCTACAATCCACTAACACCAGGAAAGACCTTTTCCCTGGTGTTAGTTTTTATTACGGGAGTAGATGCTAAAGTCAAATACGGTCATGTCAGGTAAGTACTATGCTAAGTTGATCACATTAATTAGGTTTTTTTTCTTAAAAACTCTATTATACCAACAACTACTACTACAAAACTCTATAGCTTTCTGAAATTGTTCAGCAGTGAAAATTATATTTGCAAAAATCGACAATCAAAACAGACTGAATAACAAATTACGTTCAAATCGTGGAATATGACCTAACGAAGTGTTAGTAACTTAGCAAAAACAGAAGGAGGGTGAGATTTGGCTTTGTCAAAGATTTCATCTGAACCGAACTGATCGTGAATATATATATGCATTTTATATATACACATTGTATGGAGATTGTGATCTGTATTCTAGAACTATAAAGACGTTATAAGTAGCATTTGATAATTTGGCTCTGCTGTTGAACTATCTTACCGTATAATAATATCTATCTTAATATCTTTAACAAAAATTTTAAATTACCTCATAGTATAACTCTTGAAAAAATTTGATCGTTTTGCTTGCTGGATTGGATCTTTTTGTGCCAATAGTTAACTCACTACTCTTGTTGTTGTAATTATATTTAGGCACTCTGTCAAAATTATTTGTTACTCGACAACACGTTTTATATAATTGCCATTATACAATATCCTTTTTTCTATTTGTTATATAGATCCCTATATACTATATAACTCTATTTTATAGTCGTAGATCCACGACTATAATCCACGATTCTTTTATGGCATTGACACTGGCCGCAAATGACTCATTTCAAATTAGTTATTTGAAAGTGTTTACATTCGTTGTTATTCATTTGTTATCATTTCAAACAGCTGATTTGTCAATGTGGCTGTTGATTGATTTTTGGTCTATGCCAAACAAATTGGTTGAAGGTAAAATATACCTTTACACCTTTTAATATCAACTGAAAACTTATTTTTAGCTTCGTTTAATTTATTGTTGGGAAGTAGTAGTTCCAAAAAGAGGTGCATCGTTTTCAAGGAAATGCAACCACCAAATATTTGTTTACCTTGCTTTATAAACATGTCAAAAACAGCTCTCTCAAACTGTCCAAATGTCATGAAGAACATTTATTTAGGGTATGTTCAATGTATTCACTTGAATTTGGAACGTATTTGGAACTCATATAAAAATCATTGGAACTCGTCTGCACTCGTTTTCGTATCTTCACTTGTCTTAATACGTAAGTACGAGTATATATTTAAATTTTACAGCTGTTTTGTAATATGTATGTCAGTACTTTGATACTTCATTATTATTTCCATTAAACAAAAGTTTCTGTAAGTTTATAATAAGTCCGTTCAAATGATAATTATTTTCCCTTAATTTGTAATATTGGTCAAAAATTTAAATATCTACATAACATAAGAGTAATTTTATTCTTATTTATTATTTATTTAAAATAGTACCAATATGTTCTTAATAGCTTTAAATATCTTATATATATAATTCTTCTGTACGTGTGTTGACAGTGAACTCCTCCTAAACGGCTGAACCGATTTTGATGAAATTTTTTATGTGTGTTCAAGTGGATTCAAGGAAGGTTTGGATTCACAATTTGGCCCACTAGATAATGTCTTTTTAATCAATTTTTTATTTTTTGGTATCCATATACATTTATATTTATAATTTAAAATTTATTCATGCTTACTTTGATTTGTTTAAAAACCTTAAAATCTCTAAAATGAATTGTAAAACTGACGTTGCATAGCTTAAGTGCATTTAAATTCCGCAGCATAATTATAGGTGAGCCAATTTTTAATCTTAAGTTATGTGGTGGTATTCCTGGTAAATCCAGCGAATTCAAATATTCAACACACAAAAAAGAAGAATTATATATATAAAGATATAAATATCGTACAAAAAACAATGACACGTCTTCGTGGACGAGGAGGAAATATTGGTCGACGGACTCGGAATTCACAATTACTCCAGAACCGTCGGTTAAATAGATCGGCAGAAAACAATGAAGATGTAAGAAATCAGGATACAATTACACGTGCTAATGAAAGTCAAGAGCAACGCAACGAACGCCAGGAAAATTAATTGCAAGGGGAAACAACGTTCGCCGGGTCAGCTAGTATACATATATAATATGTACACAATAATGATATATTAAATCATAATTTTCATTAAGCACCTAAAAAGGAATTAAATTGCATTATTGATTAACCCAAACCATACTGTAGACTGACCGTATTGAACCACCTCTTTAAGAACATAGTATTTTTACTTACAATTATATGTATGTTATATATTAAACGAATAGAAAACGAATATATAATATATACTCGATATACCCGTCTTTGGCATAAACGTTCAATCCTTCGACAAACGAATAGTACAAAGTACAGATCTGTTGAGCAACAAGAAGTCGAAGAGCTATGCATTTGATAACCATTGAGACCACTATACGGTAGCTATTATATGTGAAATATTATCTTTCACATATATAGCTGGTTGAGGTGTGATGTATATGACGATCCAAAATATCTTTTAACATCCCCTTTTTCTATTCGAAGCGTTCAATTGCTCACCGCTGTGGGACACCTTCCAAAACTTGTTCCTTTCAGTTATTTATGTTAAGCCTAATATCAAGGTCCAAAAACACTAATTAATAGTGTCACAGTTCGTCACGGTAATAGCCGATGCAAAGAAGATAAAGAAAAGAAATTGGGAGTTACTCAAAAAATTATATATAAATATTATAAAATTTAGTATAAAAAAAATTAGTATATATTAGTATGAAATTTTCTGGATATTTCAGTAATGGCTTTCTGAATTTTGAGTAATGAGGCGGTCTTGCTATTTTGCCCACCCTGTCCCTACTCACCACGATGTTTACTAAAGTAAGAGCATTTTCTGAAAAATTTAGTATTTGTTTTGATTTTTTGACGTTAAAAATCCTTTAGTTTTTTTTTTTGTGATATTACACAAAAGAGGTACAGTGGTTCAAAATGTCCTCTCAGTTTCTTTCTTT
Source organism: Teleopsis dalmanni (assembly GCF_002237135.1). Lineage (NCBI taxonomy): Eukaryota > Metazoa > Arthropoda > Insecta > Diptera > Diopsidae > Teleopsis > Teleopsis dalmanni. The sequence goes on from NC_051846.1 coordinate 36,878,940, forward strand.
AGTTTTTTTTGGCCGTTGTGCATATATTGTGGACGTTTGAAGGTTTAAATTTATGTCTGATTTCTCTACTGAGTATACTTAATTGTTTGCAATTGTTCTTATTAAAGAAATTCTAATTTCGCACATTTTCATCTTCGAATTTCCTCCTTGTTGGTATAAATACACCTTTTATACTCATGCAACTGCCATATACCGCTTTTTTTGAAAGATACATATATATTTATTCTCTATTGCTTGTTTGGAATTTTAGAAATTGAGTTTTTGGTTGTCCGTCAGTCACAACCACTTGTACACTTCGCTGACATTTACGCATCCACATGATATACACAGCTTACTGCAATAATACGCACACGAAGGAGTATATTCCGTTATCTTTACCGACGCAGTTGAAGATTTGGCGACAGTGGTTTCTTTTTGTAGTTTGTGCGGGATTTACATATATTTGGAAAAATTTTGACGTCAACAGTTCTTTAATAGTAATAGGAAAGTGATATTTTGAAACATTGATCTAATTAAAAAAGATATAACATCAGAAAAACATAAATATTTGTTTATTGGTTTTTAATAAATTTAGTGCTGCTTTTCGCGTTGCCGGTGTTAAGTTTATGTCAGCATATTTCTTTGACTTCTAGTTTGTTGGAAATTTAAAAGCTTCAATTTATTACTTCATTTGCTAATAAACAATTAATCACAGAAATTACTAAAAACATTTTTAAATAGAAAAATATTAAAAATACATTGATTATTTTTAATACACGAAACAACTAATTCATGAATAAAGGCATGAATTAGACGCCCAAACAGAAAGTAGCTGCAGATTTCAGATTCAATTACATTTTTAATTCCATTACAATTCCAGGGTAATTGTTATTTAAAGGTAAGTAATTACAATTTAATTATAATTGATTATAATTATTCGATTACTCAGTACAAATATTTGTAATTTAGGTATCTAAATATATTCAAGGAGTAATTGAATTACAACCAATTAGCGATTACAGGTAATTTTTAAATTTTTAAGACTAATAATTACGTTATTAATTCCATTAGGGGTAATTGTAATTTTAAGATAAAGTTATCAATTACAATTGAATTATAATTTGAATTTCATTCTACACTTCATACATTTCAAGTTCAGTCAACAAATTTCCCTTGGCCTATTTATATAATTAAATAACAGGCTATGATTTTTGTTTTTAGCCCATTATTTAATTATATAAATGAGCTAAGCAGAAATTAGTTGAATGACTAGAAGCCTATATATACAATAGAATATATAAAAAATATTTCAAGAAATTATTAGTCAAATACTAACTAAAACGATAATATTACATTATTATATAAGATATATGTTTATGAAAAATTTATAGAAAATTTTATTAACAAACAAAATATATTTACTCCTCTCGTCTCTATTTATTAATACTGATTTTATTTACTAAAGTAATGAAGTACATTCTACTCCATAGATATTCTTCTGGTAATTTTTCCAAATACTCGAAAAGTGTTTAAAAGGTTTTTCTCAAAATGGGAGATAACAATGAAGATATCTGTATGATATGTTTGGAAATAAAAACAAATCCAAAGACGCTACGATGCAAACACTCGTTTTGCCATGTATGCATTACAAAACTAACAATGCATTCGAAGTTCTACTTGTATGGCCCAAAGTGTCCACTCTGCAGATCCACATTAGAGGTACTTAAAAATTTTAAAATTATGTTAATAATAAAACAAACTTTCGATTTTTCTTAGGATAAGCCTCAACAATCTGCTGCTGGAGGATCGAACCGACACTCGGTGAATATTTATTGTTTTAATATAAGATAAATAATTTTTAATGTATTTCTATAGGTAAGCCCAACAACTAACTTAACACACGTAAATGCAAGAGTAAGGAATAGTCATATTTGTGTAGAACGAGCGGTCAGAGAATTACGTCGTGTCTGGTATGACATAATAAGTAGTGATAGTGATGAAGATGACACAAATATTAGGATGCCAAGACGCAGAGCTGTAGATGTAACTACACATACACCAGGTCATGGAAGATCATACTCAACAGCACAATTTCAAAATGTTCAGCAGGAAACAGACACTGATTTGAGTATAAACAATGATTCGTCATCTTCTAATCAGCTCCAAGATCTGAATAATTTGGTTGAAAATGTGCAAGTAGGTAGAGAAACTATGAATGGTATTTTAGATGAGCTACAGATTGCCCAAGATTTAGCTGCTCAAGGAACCAGTCACGGAAGATCACTTTCAACGGCACAATTTAATTATAATCAACAGCCACAGATTGATTTAACTGTTAACTGTTCATCTTTAAAACAGCTCCAGAAAGTTAATATTTTAACTAAAACTTTCAAAAAGGTTGGTGATACCTGGATTAATATTAAAAATGAGACAAAAACTTTAGTGCTTGATGAGATTGTTCGAGATGCATTAGAAACGAGCCAGAGTGGATCACTATCAACAGCACAATTAAATAATGTTCAGCAGCAGTTACAGATTAATTTCACCGGTGATAATGTTAGCAACCATAATGACAATAATATTACCAATGGCACTAACATTTTTAGTGAAACTATGCATGTGGCTGGTAATACCACGAATATTGAGCAGACAACTCAAGATTTTCGATCAATTGAAAACGAAAATTTACACTTAAACAATGAGACCACAAATAGTGCAGTGCTCGAAGTAGAATTGATTACTGATGTTAATACCAATGGGGAACTCGATGAAGTTCAAGTTGTTAATGCAAATGAAGAACTCGATGAAGTTCAAGTTGTTAATGCAAATGCAGTGCTCGAAGTAGAATTGATTACTGATGTTAATGCCGATGGGGAACTCGATGAAGTTCAAGTTGTTAATGCAAATCCGGAACTCGATGAAGTTCAAGTTGTTAATGCAGAGGAACTAAATGAAAATAGTTCAACTAACAATGAAGAGAAAATTTAAAGAAAATTTTACTAAAGATTTATTTTAATACAAATTTTTAATACTCTTTAACACAATTTCTAAACTTTTAAACCACTCGAAAACCTTTTATTTTAATATGATAAGAATTATTTAGTTTAACTTATTTATTTCGATAATTTCAATATTATTGTACCAACCTAATTTGGAGAAAAAATTCAAAAAATGTAATTCAACAAACATTTTTGCAAAAAGCTATATCTTTTTTTCACAAAGAATTTTATTGGTCTGAAGAACGAACGAAAGGACTTTCATCAGGTTAAATAAAATTCGAGTTTAGTGAAATTTCTTTTTGCTTGTAACTTTTTATATCTAGATAAGTTTGAGTCTCTAGTAATTAATTTCAAATCTTAAAGTTGCAGTTTATATACCTTTTTTGACACTTTATTTTTAATAAACACAATTTTGTTTTATTTACAACATTTTTTTGAGTTTTTTTTTGTATATATCTGTACATAGTTCCGTTAAAAGGGTTCGAATAAAACTGAAAAGACAACAACAAAAATTGTAATTGTAACACTTTTACGAGTCTTGCTAAGTACGCATCATCAATGGTCTTAGGAAATATTCTAATTTTTATTTAATTAGTTTATATTCTGTATATAATTTGTTGGACTGCAAATGTCAGGTTCAGAACACTAGAAGAACCCTGTGTAGAAGATTTATTTTTAATGAGTTTGTATATATAAAATTGTTAAATATGTATTATCAATGAATAACAATCTTTTCAATACGAATAAAAATATATATTCCATCAAAAAAATAAATATCTATTTTTATCTATAGTGATCTATGAGACACCATTGAGTTAAAGTGCTTCAAACACTAATTTATTTTTCGTCGAGCAAAGAAGGAGTAGAATTTTTTAGAGTTCTCTTAACATTTATATTGGATTTAAACATGAATTAAAAAAAAATTAAGTTTTAAATACAAACAAGAGAGTAGATTTCATTTCTTCTTAGTACTTTCTTAGCATTTCAATTAGTTGAGATACTCGCGTTCCGTAATAATAATTCTACACATATGAGTAACCACAGAAAAGTGCATTCAAATTAGCTTGTACTTCTGTGTGTATATTTAGTGTCCACATAATTCTAGAGTTTATTGCATTTCTATGTCAAAATTCTAAGGTGTCTGGCTTTGTGGTTTATGTTGTTCTTCAACTGCTTGTGATTACGGGCTTCTTTTTCTTCTTCTTCTATGCCGGTTTCTTTAGAAGCCACAATATTAGGCTTCACACTGACTACCAGTAGGTAATGCATTTATTAGTTGGACTTTCTTCCTTGGGAATGTGTGTTGTATACTCGACTAACCACATACGCGGCCTAGCATATCTGATGTACCACAAAATCACAAACACACACATACAAATGCAATTCAATGCAGATGAAGTTTTTGTTAGTCCTTTCGTAGGATCAAGGCATGCCGCTTATTTATTAAATGCACGTATTATCTGAGCACACTTATACTAATACATACTCACTTTCAGACGTTTGTATTTCGACGCAAATGCATTCAACCAAAACACACCTCTAAATATACATCTAAATGGTAGTGTCTGTTAGTTTGTTTGCAAAGGTATTTGGGTTAAGTGTGTGTGATGTGTGATGTGTGTATGCGTGTATGAGTAGAAGTAAGTGGCCATAAATTTACGCAATTTGTGTAAATATTCCACGAACAAGGTTTCTATCTTTATCCTTAAATTATGTTATTTTTGGTTTATTCACAGACGAAATTATGGTGTAGTTTGTTTTGTGTACAATGGCGTCTAATGAATGCTCATTACTCGGAGAAGTTGTAAAATATAGTTTAGTTTAAAAATTTATATTAAAAAAATGATAGCAATAGTGGGAATATAGTGCAGGTGAGAATTTAAGTAAATTTAAGAAAATATTCTTAACTCTAATGGGATGGCATGATTCGGGAATAAGTATACTGACGTTGAAAACATTAACTATCTCTCATTAATATAGAATGCAGTAGATGTGGTTCTGACAATCCTTTAGAGGTATATCTTCTGCTCAAAAAGTACTCGGATTTTGTAAATAAAACACAAATTTAAATTTTATTCCAAATTTATTTTATCTCCTTCAAAATATGCTCCTTCTGAAGCGATACACATATGCTAACGCTTAACCCAATCTTCCATACACTTTTCATAGGCCCGTGAGGGTATGGCGTTTAGTTTCTTCAACGAATTCTCTTTTACCGATGCAATCGACTCAAAACGCTTACCACGAAGGGGCAATTTGATCCGGATCTGGCGAATATGGTGCCTGAGCGATGACAGTGGTGCCGTGTTTGGTCAAAAAATCGCGTACAACAAGAATTTTCCATAGTAAAAATCGCTAAATGCACTCGAGGTAGTCTCATATTAACAGCTGCTGTAAAGAAACTAATTGACAGATCGCGTTTAAATTTGCACCATATATCAAGAAAGGATGTACCAATATAACAAAAGAAAATTTTTTGAAAAAGGGGTCTATTACTTAAGGAATAGTTAATAAACAACAAAATCCGGATACTTTTTGAGTAGGAGGTATTCTTCCATACCTCATAATAGAATAAAAATCTTACCGCTTGTTATGAATTTATATGCCGAGTCCACACACACAACTGAGTGATGATACAACGGTTTATAAACTGTTAGTAAGCGTCGTACATAAAATCATAACAAGCGGTAATATTTTTATTCATTTAAAATGCATTTATTCATTTAAAATCCGCTTATCTATCGATATTAATAGACTTTACTCTCATTAGTAAGGAAATTGTAGTGCTCAGTTGAGAATCGATGATATCAAAAGGTTCAATATCTCTTTACTTTAGTAAGTTGCTAAGGTTTCGATATGAAGATTGGTATGTAGGATTGCCGAAAATAGGTATCAAAGCGCTTATACGATTCTTATAAGTGGAATTGGTATGACTGAAAGCATCTAAGTGCAGTTTCGGAAGCTTAGCTCAATGTTATGGACCTATAGAATTCATAATTTCTAGCAAACAGCAGTTATATAGGTTTACATATAATTAAAGATAATTGAGAAATGATGAATATGTGACAAATGTCGAGAAACCCATTTACGATCTCTTGATAACATACCAAATTTACTTACTATAGGCTACTTACTGTAGTGAATATAGTTCACTATTCTTCACTATTTGCTATACTAAACAGCGGTACATCTACTTTATTGTTTTAGTTGAATCGTTGGGATCAACATTGGGAAAACCTGGTAATTTATATTACATTTATTTTTTATTTCAGGTATGACAGAATAGCTATTGGAAAATCTTTTATAAGGCGACCATCTCTTTTGCTGAATACAAAGTCATCAAAATAAGTTAAACTTTCATGGATCCAAAACATAAATTATTTTCTCTAATCAAAGCACAAATCAAAGATCAACAAAATTGTATACCGTATATACATATACCGTATATTTAAACATTTAAAAGTAAGTAGGTTTCTATCAGTTCAGTATTTATTTAAATTTTCATTTAGCACTACTAATTAAAACAATGTCTAAAATCAATTATTTTCGAAATTGACAGAGCATGTACTATTATTACCGTTATAGTTACTTGAAACGTCAACATAATGCATCCAAGTAACCAACACCCGCGAAACAAACGCAGCTACACAAAAAATCACACAAAATTTAATTGAATTCCCAAATGAATAGTCCCTCTCATCTTTATGAACTTTCTCAACACTGTCTTTTATTGATCCCTGTTTCTTCTGCTCTTGTTTAACTGATTGAAAAAACTGTTCCACACCATTTCCGTCTATGGGCTGGTTTAGATCTACCTGGAACTTATTGGACGCCTCCTTATTTTCGTATTCCTGTTCACTTAAAGAATCTATGAAGTCCTCTTCAGATTGATCTGTAAGTGACTTCAGTTCCGTTTTACACTGACCTAGCGGTTTGGCCTCCATACTACCCACATTTTCTTGACCCTGTTCTGGAGACTGAACGACGCTTGAAGACGGCAAAATTTGTTCTTCAGAAAGCATTGTTTCAACTAAAAATAAATAGATTTATATCCCTCGTAGTTATTGACCTTCACGCGAAAACTTACTTACTTTTTAGACATGCCTCTAATGGTATCAAAAAAAATTTGATTTGGAATTTGAAGTTGATAGAACTCAAACAGTTTTTATAATAAATATTAAATAATTTTTTTTAAGATATAAGAATTTAAAAATTTTTTATGTTGCTTTGTTTAGATCTGATTGAGGTAGACAACTATTTATATCAAATTTGGATTTTGTGAAATAAAATTTAATAGTATCTAGTTTCGAACATAAGATCTTGCAGATTGTGTATAATTTTTCAATTTTGATGGATGGAGCAAAAATAAAATAAAGGTTATAATTTGAAATATCATCTGTGTTCATTTACGAAAAAAGTTTTTAATAATGTGTAAGAAGTATCACTTATAGTAAGTTAGTAGTAACAGATATAAAGATAGTTTGAAGACTTGCGATTTAAGTCCTTTCAAAGAATATTGAATTCTAAAAGAACAAAGAATTTCACATTTTTATTTTACTTGATTGTCCAAATTTTGAATAATGCTGGGGGTTTTTATTTCCCTCTAAGACATTCTATGATGCACATTTCATCATCTAAAAAATTAGATCCGAACAAATTGATCCCAATAAGATTTTTGTTCGTTTAAATGAATCTTAAGACTAACTTATAACTAACAACTTTGCTTATATTTATAGTGAGGATTCGAAGTATCGAATCCTGATAAGAGAATTTGTTGTTTATTTAGGCCGAACAACGAGAATAATATTTTTAATTACAATGTTTATTTAGAGATTTTAAAGTATAATACGGTATGTAATTATAATAGAATACAATGAGAACATTTCATTGTTTGGTTAGGCTGAACAGCGATAACAATCTTTTTAGTTATAATGTTTAGTTAAAGATAATAGAATATAATAAAATATAATGTAGATCTTTCGTTGTTTGATTAGGTCAAACAACGATAATAAAATATTTAGTATAGGGATAAGATAAGAGAATATAACTCACGCGTCTCCCAAATCCGGCCCTGTGCTTAGTTTCATTAACGGAGCAATCATGCGATATTATTCGAACGCATGGTTCATACCAAACGGGACATCCATTTGTTTGTCTGGAGAAGTTCCCTTTTGGCCACGGTTGCCACTTATGGTACTTTAGTACCAAAATTGGTACTTTTTCTTTTTTTTTTTTCGTTTGGTACTCACGTTCAAAAAATGGTACATTTTTGACGACCCAACTTTATTGTGGATATTTCCAATTAATGTTTTTTATAAATGCAACTTTGCACTATTTTATATTTTGTTCATTTATAACACTATGAAAAACACAGAACGAGAAAACAAAAAGGTCCAAAAAAATTTTGGACCTTCTTTTACAGAAATGGTACCTTTTTAAACCAATTTTGGTACAGAACAAAATTTTCAAGTGGCAACCGTGCTTTTGGCTTCGGTAGCTCTCAACTTCGCAAAAGTGCGCTCGGTCTCTCCTGCTTCAGCTTTCGAACAAGCAAGTTCAATACTTCTTAAAAAAATAAAAAAAATATTTAACTTATATAAATCATTATAACTGAAGGCTTAACAATCAACCTATTTTTTTTAATCGTACCATATAATATGTAAAATTACCAGAAATATCTAACAACTGATGGAAATATTTGAATTTAATTCAATTAAATTGTTAGTCTTAAAAATGGCATGCAAGCAATTCCTGTGGGAATCTATGAGCGTAACTTTTTATTATATTTTCAATTTAAGAAATTGCAAATAAAAATAAAGCTAAAGTTGAAATACTTGAAAATCAACATAATTTCTATGAAAATAACAGTAAAATTGTGTCCATTTTGAAGCGCACTTAAAATGCAAAGGAAAACGTTTGCCTCAAAAGCACTTACCAAACCACTTCAATTACCTTAAATGTATCTGTTTATTTACAAATGCATGAATACGTTTATATGGACAAAGTAGTAGTAGAGAGTAAGGTTAGTCAATAGTGGACGGGAGTGAAGCAGAAGTGGGCAGAAGTGGCAGAATGCAGGCAAAAGGACGCTTTTATATAATATTAAATAGCTAAAATCAACAATCTTAACAATTTAAGGAATATTAAAAGATTAAAAGGCAACAAACAACGAATCCATTGAGTGAAAGTACAAGCATATTTAAGGAGTACCAAAAATTGGCGGCACTTAACCAACGGAAATCAGCGTGCACACGGCAAAGGAAGCGGAAAGTATCTGCATTCAAATATACCAAAAATACACCCAACACACCAACACACACACACACACACAAACACACATACACACATTTGAAAAGAAACTCTTTTATGTTGTAACGAAGAAGAAAATATAAATAAAATAAAATTTTATGTTTTCAATTTCCTGCCGTACTTTTTTGCACTCCTGTGTGTTGTTATTCGTGGTGGTATTGGTTTACTAATGGCGGTGAGGTATGTCGATGTCGATGCTGGGGTATGTTGGGCATTATGGGAAAGCAATCGGCTTGTGTGCGTTGCGTTGTGTTGTGTTGTGTTCAGTTTATGACATTTTGTTTGTAATTTAATAGTTGAAAGGATTTAATTTACGCTGAAGGAGGTGATATAATTAATGAGAGTATGTTGACTGTAACAATTGAAAGCTGTCGCATAATTGTTATTAATTAAAGAATTGTTGCAGCTTCTTCAAATTATTTGTAAAAAATTAAATGGCAATCAAACAAAACAAAAAAAAAAAATAAATTAAATAAAAATAAGAATGCTAGGTTATAAAAAGTATGTGTGAAAAAAAAAAACTGATGTAAAGAAATCAAAGAAAAATTCAGATTAAGAGAAAAAACACGTAACATATTCATCAGATAAGCTTAACGGCCGACAGTATTGTTAACAGCAGGGTTCCATTATAGCATCAAACTGACATAGATTCACACAAACCCGCATAGAGATATGGGGGAAATGTAAAAAAACAAACACATTGAAGAACAAAACAAAGTTAAACTCTAAATGCTTTACTAACGAACTTTATTCAATTATGCAAAGGGTGCACACAATATAGAGAGGTGAAAGTACATGAGACCAGGAGAGGTTCAGACAAGCGGGACACGTTGGTAAAATATATACAATTTTATACTTTGTCATTGCATGAAAGTGTGAATATAGGAATTGTAACTGTGTGTGTGTGTGTGTGAGTGAGTGTTTGTGTGCAAAGTTGGTTTGAAAAATATACCAAAAATGCACAAAATAAAAATAAACTCAAAACAATAAAAAGCAGAAAACAATAAAAATAGTATAAAACAAACCTGTTAAATGGAAAAAAAATCAGATTACGTACAAATACAGTAACACGACAACATAGCCAGGACTTTAGTGGTAACACTTAAAAAAAAATCAAAAAAAAAAGGCGCAAAACCCATTGAACAGCACGTGAAGGTATACAAAAAAAAGAAAAGAGAAAGTGAAAAGAAAGAAAGTAGCTGAAAAAAAATTTGTAGGAAATTGAATGTATGCGAGATTAAGCCGACTGATAAAATGCACAAGTTACGAGCTGTTTTACAAAAGTGCTCATACACAAGTGCCTGGAGTAGTTGCCAAATACCCATGCCGCCAACCGCCACCAAACGCCACCAAGCGCCACCAGCGGCCACCGTTGGCATACTGTTGGAGCCACCGAAAAAAAAACACTAGCCGAAAGCGGTAGTTTTGGATTATTTGTTACCAGTTGGTCAACTGAACGGCACAGTTCATATTTATTCATCTACGACTATCGATAGGTGCCAAAATGCTTCAAAACTTTTTTGTTCAAACCTTCATTTGGTTTTGGTAAGCGCCTGGCGCTATTGTTGCAGTCACAAGTGTGTTATGGAGTTTGGAATATAAAATGCATTTTACTTTGAGAAAAAAACCAAAAAAAAAAAAATGCAGTAGTATAAAAAATATTTTTTCCAAACTAATATGTACATATATAACTACACTTTAGATACACAAAGTTTTTTATGTTTATTTGTTTTTCCAGATAAATCCTTTTTCCTTTGATTATGTGGAAGCGTTTGCATGCTCAGGCCGCCTCATGCTAATTCATTTATTTAAAGCCTAAAGGTTTATTTATTTGTATTTAACTTATTTTTTATTTACGAGTACCAGTACCAGTACCAGTAGCAGTAGCAGTTGTATTTGCTGTATAGTGCAGAGCATTTTATTCCAAACTCTTCACAGCTTTTATGGAAGTTTATTCCTCAACTGGTTTAATTCAAAGTTTTTAATTAAATTTTATTGAAATCGTGTACACACAAGTGTTAATAACTTTTAAAAAACATTTTACACATATAATATTTTTAATTGAACTAAGCTAGGTGTCGGTACTCATATGCTCAATGGGTTAAGTTTTTATGAAAAATTTATGAGCACTTTGCGGAATCTAATAGTTAATATATCAACTTAAAAGATTTAAATGTTGTCTATGGGCACTCAATTAAATTATATGAGATACAGCAAAAAATTAATAAAAATTGTTATATCAAAGAGGATCCGATATTTTATTGGATGTTTGCATGCAGTTTGATGAATTAATTAAGAGTGTTTCCATAGTAAAAATCGCTAAATGCACTTGAGGTAGTCTCACATTAACAGCTGCTGTAAACAAACTAATTGACAGATGGCGCTCAAATTTGTACCATATGTCAAGAAAGGGTGTACCAACATAACAAAAAAAATTCTTGATAAGGTTTATTACTTAAGGAGTAGTTAACAAACAACAAAATCCGGATACTTTTTGAGCAGAATCTAAAATCATAAAACTAATTGAGTAACACCTAGCTTAGTTCAATTAAAAATATTATATGTGTAAAATATTTTTAAAAGTTATTAACACTTTTTCTTTTAGTTTATGACATAAAACAAAATAATATCCTTATATTAAAATGGCTAAGAGGGCCATTGAAGTAGATTTATATATACAGTAAGATCCCACTTAACGCTGTTTCGGTTTAACGCTCTTTTATTTCAACCCGAACATTTAAGCATATGTTTGAATCAACAGACGGAGAAGAGAAACAATCAATAAGAGAATTTTGGAAAAACTACAATATCATAAATGTTATAGAAAACATAA